>NC_042998.1:148849533-148884533 GCF_006345805.1 Octopus sinensis | reverse complement strand
TGTGTGTGTGTGTGTGTGTGCAATGAATTTGTGTAGACGAAACTTCGCAGTTACTGTCTATATTCTCTTTGTATTGTGATGCTCCTTCAGTTAATGTATAAAGGGTATGCGTTTGCAATCCAGGAACAAAAAGTATCAACCAAATACCTGATGCACAAAAGAGATTGGGATGCAGGAAAAGCAGTAAAATGTGACAACCGTTGCAGACTTTGTTGAGTTAACACCGAAGATATCACCCACATCATAAGCAGTCGTCCGAAAATGTCATCATGGTATTATCTACCGATGAGGCATGATGTAGCTGGGTCACTGTATAATGAGATCCGTCGGAAGGATAACACCGAAGCCTAAGAAATAAGAACCTGCACTATGGTACAGGCAATAATTACAAGTAATAAAATGAAGTAATGCTGAAATGTCCCAGTGAAAACCTCAATAAAATGTAAGCAACATAGACCTGACATAGTAATATGGGATAGAGAATAGAGAAACTGTGTACAGTTGTGGAAATCAGCTTCCCAGAGCATATTCACATAAAGACATAAAGCTAAATATCAGCGAAAAAGAAAATACCTAAGCTGAACTATTGAGGAATCTACGGCTACTCTATCCAGATTAAAATTCAGGTTTATAGCTGTAACTATTGGCGCCTGGGATATGTAACACACTGCCTAAATACCAATCTTGAGAAATTAGGCTTCTCAAAGTCAAAAAGGAGAAAGTTGATTGAAAGACTATAAATCCAGTCCATCACTGGAACTGTAAAAATCTGTAAAACTTTCCAGAAGTTTCTTATTTAAGTACATATGATCATGTCTAGACATGCAACTATATGCCTGAAAATACATACACAAAAGAAAGCATACAAATCTGCACACATACATATACACATACATACATACATACAAACATACATACATACATACATACATACATACATACATACATACATACATACATACATACATACATACATACATACATACATACATACTCTGTTGGTGTTGAAATTCAAATGAAAGAGCCTTGATCTAGGTTAGAAACCGCTTCTTCCTCTATTGGCAAGAAATCTTGAAATAAACTGAATAATGACATGCACACTTACATGCATGCATGAAGATTATGCCATATTTCTGTGGAAGCAGCTTCCCAAAAATGCCATCAAAGTATCCCCTCCCTGTGCGACACGACGTTTTCGCTAAAACAATATACATGTCTTTCGAAAAAAAATTCTCGTAATAAATATAGAGAATCCCCTTCTTATTAGATATATACACAAATATCAGTACCAGCAATATTGGTGGAACATTCCCATCAAAACATGTCTAGTGTAAGCATAACAAGCCAAATATTGTTGTTTGGGATAGACAAAATAAGTGCGTACTGCCATAAAGGTCAGTTGTGCTGCTGATGTGAATATCTCCTTGAAAACCATAGAGAAAGAGGTTAACTATGGACAACTGCTTCGAAACCAATAACTTTTATATTCAGAATATAAATTCATTTATACCAATAATAATTGATTCACTTGGTTTTGTGAGTAAATGCCCAAGTGACAATCTAGATAAACAAGGGTTTGTAGAAAAAGAAAAAAAACCCAATTAATTCGCACATTACAAATACAATCAGTACTTGGAATAGTAAAATTATGCAAGATTTTCAAAAGTCTACGATAAAAGCTTTGTATCTTCGGTAGAAACCAACTTCTTCCTCAGATGAAGGATTGAAATAATTGAACACGGAAGAGAACAAACATAGATATGTCTGTACGTACGTAGGTATGTACGTACGTACGTACGTATGTATGTATGTATGTATGTATGTATGTATGTATGTATGTAGTATGTATGTATGTATGTATGTATATAATAGTGCATGCACTAGAAATAGCAACTAGCATGATGAGAACTAGCATGAAGCTTAACGATAGAACCTCTCGATGGTTTTTTTTTTTGTGCTGCGATACACACACAAACACACACACAGACGTGCGTGAGTGTGTACTGGGTCTTCACGGGCTTTTCCGTGGCAGCAGATAAGACGTACTTTTAGTTTAGTAGCCATGAGCTGGAAATGGAGTTAAATGATAATATATCGTCATAAAAGGCGAGACATGTTTTATGTCAGACACCGAATTCGAAGTTTTGTTAATTTATACTTAATACTTTTGATTTTTGATTTCCATTGATTAATTCGGTGTATTTATTTTATAATTTAGATTTTTCAATTTTTATTTCTATTAAATTATTTGTTATGCTTTATGACTTCTGTTGATTTTGCTCTTTATCAAGTAAATACTAAAAGTAGAATATGGGTATAGAATAAGAAACTATATGTGATCCAGCAGTGGTCTCAAGGTCATTCACCTGATAACGTGGGATTACACAACTATTGCTGGACCATGTTTAAGTAATATTTATATAATATGTATAATATGTGAAACACTCAGCAACTAAAAGCAGTAACCAGAGCACAGAAACAATTGTTGTGATTTGAATTAAAGCCTGTTCGTTCCAGCTTGTATTATAGATTCCTTTTTGTATGAATTCTACGTACAGTAACAAATTTCCATATGTATATCCAATAAGAGAGTATTGCTGCTGTATGATAGCATTTAGTTTCTGTTTAATATACATACACACACACGCAAGCGGTAGGTCTGGGGGCGGGCGTGTGAGTGGGGCTGACGCGCGCACACAGAATAACGACATTTCTCTTACGTGTATGGAAGCAACGATAAGGGATGTGAAAGGTTATTCATAAATAATATATACATATATATATATATATATATATATATAGAGAGAGAGAGAGAGACCGTGTGAATGTGGTTATGTGTGTACGTGCATGCGCGCGCGTGCGTGCGCGTGTGTGTGCTTGTATGTGTGTATTCATGTGCGATAGTTTGTCTAAGTGCGTCTGCTTTCTTTGTGTGGGCGTACGTACTCCTCCGGGGCGACGAAGACCCGCCAGCAGGAAAGTGATAAGGCGACTTGAAAAAGTAGGCGTATGGAGGTGGGCCGAGGCGTGTTGCCGCATGGGGTGGTAGAACGTAATTGTATATATGTTGTTGAGAGATTGTGTGTGTGTATGTGTGTGTGAAAGAGAGAGAGAGAGAGACTTCATTGTGAAAGTATATGTATCTTCATATAGACGGTGGAGAACAGTGTGAAGCGATGATTTGTCTGGTATGATGGTATCTCAGTTCTCGTGTGTATGTATGTATATGTGTGTGCGTGTACATATGTGTGTATGTAAGTGCGTATTTGTGTTTCTTTGTTGGTATATATATATTTATATATATATATATATATATGGTGCTGGAGACCATTGCAAACGCAATACGCGATATATGATACAAGAGCTGTAGATCTGTGTGAGTGAATGTGTGTGTTTGTGTGTGTTTGTGTGTGTGTGTGTGTGTGTGTGTGTGTGTGTGTGTACTAGTTTGTGTGAGTGGCTTTATCTCAGTGCATGTAAATATAAGCACGTCTGACCGTCCCTTAAAATATGTATATGTATGTGTAGGTAAAAATGTCTGTATATATACATATGCATGTATGTCTGTCTTTCTGTCTTTCTGTCTGTCTGTCTGTCTGTCTGTCTGTCCGTCCGTCTGTATGTATGTATGTATGTATGTATGTATGTATGTATATACAGGGGTTGGACAAAATAATGGAAACACGTAGCATCATAGTATCATAATTTTGAAATATCTATAAAACCGTCAAAAGCTTATTTATTTTAATGTTTTTTTATTTATTATTAGTGTTGCTTCATATGCTTTGCTAAAATTGCTGTTTCTTTTCAGATATCATCAGAAAAAAGTAATTAAAATTCATTAAAATGATAGATCTATCGGACTTTCAAAAAGGTCAAATTATTGGTGCTCGTATGGCAGGCGCTAGCGTAACGAAAACAGCCGGAATGTTAAGTGTATCAAGAACTATTGTCTCCAAAGTAATGACAGCCTTTCAGAAAGAGGGAAAAACCACCACGTCGAAACAAAATTCCGGAAGAAAAGCAAAACTTTCAGATAGGGACCATTGGAATTTTAAGCGAATTGTTAGAAAGGATCACAAAAGTAGAGCTCCCAAAATTACTGTAGAGTTCACCTCGAGAACCCATTTCCCACAAAAACTGTTCACCGGGAGCTGCACAAAGCCAGATTTCATGGGAAGGCTGCAATAAAAAAACCACTACTTCCAAAAACAAACGTTGCAAAGAATTTAGAGTGGAGTAAAACCCTACAGAATTGGTTCCCAGAGCAGTGGAAGAATGTTATTTTCTGGGATGAGTCATATTTTACCTTATTTCCGACCACTGGCCGAGTATACGTGTGGAGACAGCCAAAAGAAACATTTGACCCAGACTGCCTTCTTCCAACTGTTAAACATGGAGGAGGATCTGTGATGATCAGGGCGAAGGGCTATATCTTGGAAATCCGCCGGCCCAATGGTTTCCCTTCATGGCAGAATTAATAGCCAAGACTATTTAAGCTTTTTATCTGATCAAATTAATCCTATGGTTGCAGAACTGTTTCCAGAGGGAAACGCAATTTTTCAGGATGATAATGCACCAATTCACATAGTTAAATTTGTTACTGAATGGCACGAGAAAAATTCTAGTGAATCAAGTTAAACATCTTATCTGGCAACCACAATCCCCACATCTCGATATTATTGAACATTTATAGTGCATTTTAGAAAAAAACAAGTAAGGAGTCGTTATCCTCCAGTATCATCACTACAAGAACTGGAGACTGTTTTAGCTGAAGAATGGATAAAAATTCCTTTGGAAGCAATTCAAACTTTGTACGAGTCCAAACCTCGTAGAATTCAAGCTGTAATTACTGTCAAATGTGGTCCTACACCATATTAAAATAAATTTGTTTGAAATTTTAAGGTGTTTCCATTATTTTGTCCAACCCCTGTACATGTATATATATATATATATATATATATATAGATATATATATATAATATATATATATATCAAGGACGTGCCACCTGGAGAGACAAAGTAGGCAGCGCCCACTCTGAATAAAACAGATCGATAGTAACATTTTCCTTTTATGGCAAAATATGCACCAAATTCAATAAAATTATGAAGGTTACTCTGATTACTATGCATAAAATACAATATATATATATATATATGGGTTAAAGAGTGAGGAAAAGCAAGCAGATAGGCAATGCAGGACAAGTGCATTTGATTCCATTTAATTCAGTCTAAAGTTTTAGCTATATATATATTCAGTTGAATATGGTACTTAAGTTAAAGGTACTAGAATTTGGTATGGTATCATCCATATAAATCAAAATGGGGTGATTATAATCAAAATAAGCAACAAGGATATCCAAAGGTAGTGCAGTATAATCGTTTCATGCGACTTCATTTAATTAAACAATGCAAGTATTACATCAGTTTTAAAATGTAGAGCAATCTTCAGCTGCATATGGAATTTTTTAGTTAAATTGAAAAGATTCATTTTTACTTTTTTTTTCATTTTTATAATGAATAAGTATAAAAATGAATCTTTTCAATTTAACTAAAAAATTCCATATGCAGCAGAAGATTGCTCTACATTTTAAAACTGATGTAATACTCGCATTGTTTAATTAAATGAAGTCGCATGAAACGATTATACTGCACTACCATTGGATATCCTTGTTGCTTATTTTGATTATATATATATATATTCGGTGCGAATGGTTTTGTTAAGCGGTGTCGAGTTTTACAAATCTGTGAATAATGATAATGGTATTCTTTATAAAATTAAAGCTTATAGCGATAACCGTGCAAATGACTAAGGAAAAATAGTCTAATAATGGGGCATATAAGCACTCGACAGAAAAAAAAAGTAGACGTTCTCGTACGCGTGGGACACGAGCCCAACTTCCTTTGTTGACGCGGATAAGAGTATTACCGATTACACCAGCGAACCAGCGTACTCCTTTTCGTCAAATTTAAGAACTATATTAGTTCGTAGTTGTTTTTGTTAACAAACTTTATGAGCTTTCGGTGCGAATGATGCATGAATATATATATACGATTATAATATAATTATGCCGGAGACTCTTGAGAAGAAAATTGTAGAAAATTGCAAAATAATGTTAATACTTTACCAAAATCAAACGGAATATGATCATAAAAAGAAAAAAATGTTTTCCGAGTAGTTGAACGGGTAGAAGATAGTTAACTTGTGGGGTGATCGTCTGTGGTTTGGAGGGGAGTGATGACGGCGATTGAAGAAGTTTCGGAGTGTGGAAAATATTTAGATTAGGAGGATGAAATATGATGGTGTGTAAAAATAAAGATGTAAGAATATATCTGTGAATGAGGTAGTGCGTGTGAATGAGCATGCGTATGTATGCATATATATATATATATATATTTATATATATATATATATTTCTATATGTGTGTGTGCGTGTGTGTTTGTGTGTTTGTGTGTGCGTGTGTGTGTGTGTGTGTATGTGTGTGTGTGTGTGTGTGTGTGTGTGTGTGTGTGCGTGTCGGGGGTGTAAGAAAACTTAGCGACTCGGAATGAGTGCAAGAAAGAGAGGAATGGGATTTGAAAGAATGAAAAAAAAAAAATAATGATGATTTCAAAACTCTGGAACTAGGCCCAGTTTTCAGCGAGTAATTATTTTATCGACCCCGAAAGGAGAAAGCAAAGTCGACTTCGGCGGAATTTGAACTCAGAACGTAAGGATGGACGAAATGTCGGTCGGCATTCAAACGTTTCTTCCAGCTCGCCGCCAATGAAGATTGCGAATGAAGAACGAAAAACAAAAAGAAAGAATAGAGGAGAAAGTCAGAAACGAAGGAAGACAGCTAGAAAGAAAGGAATTAAGGAAGAGAGAACGAAGGAAGAAAGAAAGAGAAAGAAATTGAGGAAGAAACGGAGGACAGCCAGAAAGAAAATTAAAGATTGAGTAAGTAATGTAGAGAAAGAGTGAAAGAAATATTTGTGGCTGTATATAGGAGCAGGAGTGGCAGTGTGGTAAATAGCTTGGTTACTAACCACATGGTTCCGGGTTCAATGAAACGATTGTACTGCACTACCTTTGAATATCCTTGGCACCTTGGGGAAGTGTCTTGTACTATAGCCTCGGGCCGACCAAAGCCTTGTGAGTGGATTTGGTAGACGGAAACTGAAAGAAGCCCGTCGTATATATGTATGTGTGTGTGTTTGTCCCCACCCCCCAACATCGCTTGACAATCGATGCTGGTGTGTTTACGTTCCCGTAACTTAGCGGTTCGGCAAAATAAACCGATAGAATAAGTACTAAGCTTACAAAGAATAAGTCCTGGGGTCGATTTGCTCGACTAAAGGCGGTGCTCCAGCATGGCTACAGTCAAATGACTGAAACAAGTAAAAGAGTAAAGAATAAATAGCGAGTAGGAAACAGAAGAATAGAGTACACGAAAGAGGGAAATGTTAAGAAAGAAAAGATGTAATGGAGAATGAAAGAGTGCGATATGAGGGACAGAAATAGAAGTGAAGGAGTAATAGAGAGAGAGGGGGTGGGAAAGGGAGCGGGAGAGAGAGAAACATTACTAGAGGAAGCAAAGGAGCAACAGAAAAAGAGAAAGAGAAAAAGTATTACTTCAAAAAGTGAGGGAGTAAAAGAAGAAATAAGAGAAGCATTACTAGACGAAGTAAGGGAGTCAGAGAGAGAGGGGGTAGAAGGGATATGAGAGTAAAGTATTACTAAAAGAAATAAGGCAGTAGGAAAGAGAGAGAGAGAGAGATTGAGAGAGAAGTATTACGATAAGCAGTAGGGATTAGGGGAGAGAGAGAAGCATTACTAAAAGAAGTAAGGGAGGAAGAGAGTGAGCGAAAGAGAGAAAGCATTACTAAAGGAGGTAAGGGAGTAAGAGAGAAAGAGTGAGAGAAGCATTTCTAAAAGAAGTATGGGAGTGTGTGAGAGAAAGAGAGGGGGAGAGAAGCATTACTAAAAAATAAGAGACTAAGCAAGAGAGAGAGAGAGAGAGAGAGAGTAAGAGAGAGAAGAATTACTAAAAGAAGGAAGGTAGTGTGTATGTGTGTGTGTGTGAGAGAGAGGAAGAGAGAAAGAGAGATAAATGCATTAGTCGAAGAAGAAGGGAGTAACAGTGAGAGATAGAATTTTGGTAGATAGGGTTTGAAATATGGAATGGTGTATGTTTGTGTGTGTGTGTGTGTAAGAGGGGGGAGGTTTGATAGAAGTGTTGATGTTAGGGCTAATTTGTGCAGTTATCGACGATGGGGTGGTGGAGGTGAGGAAAGAGTTAGAGAATACGGTGATGATGGCGGCGGTGTTAGTGTTGACAATGGTGACGGTAGAGTCGCAGGTGGCGTGTGTGGTGGGGATGATGCTGTTGAAGTGGTGGAGTTGTGGGTGACGGTGAGTGGTAGAACTGGCGGTAATTTGGGGGTGATGGGGGCGCTGTAGTAGTGGTAGTAGTGGTCTTGTTGGTGACAGTGTTGGCGGTGGGGGTGGTGAAGTTGATGGTGATGATAGTGGCTGTGGTGGTGGTGGTGGTTTTGGTCGTAGTGGTGGTGTTGGTCGTGGTAGTGGTGATGGTGTTGATTGTCGTAGTAGTGGTGATGGTGGTAGTAGTCTAATTACTTTAGGCTGTCTTAATTTTTTGAGGGTGTTTGTGGTGACTGTTGTGGCGGTTGTAGTAGTAATGGTGGTGTTGCCGTTATTGTCGTGTCGTCGTTGTAGATATACAGTCGACCAGACGACTCATTTGGTGATGGCGGTTACAGGTGGTGCTGGTATTGTTGTTTTAGGTGGTGGTGGTGATCGTCGTCGTAGTGTCTGTGGCGGTAGTACCAGATAAACAACCGTCGTGGTGGTAGTGAGAGTGCCGTGGTAGTAGTAAGAGTGCCGTGGTGGTAGTGGTGGTGGTGGTGGTGGTGGTAGCTATTCTGATAGAACTTCTGGTTGACGGCTTGTAAGGAAGAGGGGGTAAACTAAGGGTGTGGCTAGAAGCAGCAGTAGTAGAAGCAACGATAGTGGTGTTGTGGCGATCAAAGTACGATAGGAGGGTGTGGTAGAGGCAGAAGTATATTTAAGAGAGTGGCATGGTGCCTGTCGCGGTAAAGCTGATAAGGATGTAGCGGCGGCGGCGGAGGTGGTGGTGGGGTAGTGGTGATGGTGGTGCTGATGGATGTTGAAGGTTGTGATATAGTTTGCTTAAGAAATTGTGTCATAGTGGTGGCGGCGGTTTGGTGGCAGTGTTGTTGTTGTTGGTGGTGGTTATATCACCGGTTGTTGATATGTTTTGTAAGGTTTCGGTTACAGTAAAGGAGTGTTCTGTCGTCTGCGTTGGTTGTAGTGTTAAGGCGATGATGCTGCGTTGATGGTAGTATTACACTGAATATAGTTTTGATGGTATGGAAGCGGTTGTAGTTGTTGTTACGGCTGTTTTAGTTGTCTTTGAGCCTCAGATCAACCTTGGTTGTGTACACCTCTGTAACTATTGTACATTAACCATTTAGCATTTAAACCAGCCATATTAGGCTTAAATATTCTATCTGTTTTATGTTCAAGCTAAACACATCCGGCCTCTCACACTTATTCCTCAATGTCATCCTATGAAATCTCAAAGCTTTGAGATAATACATAATGAATTCAAAACAATGTGAATAAATATGCATAGCATTTGACAGAATAATCTGAATGCTAAAGGATTAAAGACATTCCTGCGGTGACCATTTTGGTTTTTTTTTTCATGGAAAGAACACACAACTCAACAGGGATCTTTTCTGTTTGGAACACTGGATCCGATTTCTGGATATTTCTGCACAGATGTAGTTTTTTTATAGTAATTATGGAAAACAAACATGTTTTGGAAAAATTGATAATAAAACAGTTTAGAAGAATTAAAAGTTTATTTTTAAGTTTCAGTTAATCAAATGCAACAATTTCGATATGCCGGATGTCGGGATTGTTCACTATATAAGAATGATAGTAAGAGAAAGATACTGCCAATTCTCTCTTTATCTCTGATTATCTCCCCTGATGACCACACGCTTTGGGCATAGCAAAGACTGGATCATAAATAACTGGTCTTGCTCTTCAACAGCGAGTGACCTTTTCAAAAGAGAAATCCAAAATAGTTGTACTGGTGTCACGCCTACTGGCAGATAGATAGATAGATAGATAATAGATAGATAGATAGATAGATAGATAGATAGATAGATAGATAGATAGATAGATAGATAGATAGATAGATGGAGTGGGAAAGAGAGAGAGATTTGATAGGAGATTGTAAAAATAAATAGGCTGATGATGATGACGATAGAAAAGTTGTAAGTTTTGTTTCACCCATTTGGTCAATCCAATTATTCAGCCCAGGTGGAATAGGAACAAGATGAACGCTATTCTAACGTGACCATCCAATCTGTTCAGACGTAGAGTAATTTCGTACTATATTATGTAAACTGTCCATCCATGGTTTTTATTATTAGCATAATCAAGCGACAGAGAAATATTTTATATCTGTATATGACTGCTATTTCTAGCCGGTTCAGTGACAGTATAGACGCAACTTTATTTACTTGTAGTGGAGATGGTGGTGATGTGATGGTGTTTAAAGACTGCGACGGGAACGCTGTTTGATGGAGCCGCTGTAGTTAAACTGGTGGTTTTAATAATATTGCGTCATGGTCATATACGTAGTGGTGCTGAAAAGTTCATGGCTTTAGGGGTGTCACGAAAGGCCTGGCTGGAGGTCCAACGTTCCGAGTTCTTTTACAGAGCTTAGAATAACTGAAGAACCGCTGCAATAAGTGCGTGAATCTAAGAGGTGAATATGTTGAATAAGATCATAATTAACTGATCCTTTTGCATTCTTTTTTACCAAAAACCAGGAACTTTTCAGCACCCCTCGCACTTATTTAGGCTGTTTGCTGTTTTGTTGCTACTCTTTAACCACAGGCCGAGCCTGATATCAAAGTTTGCAAGATAGTCGGCAGAGCCACAAGGATACAATCCTCATATCCATAGATCCAGATATACCATATTTCTACCTGGTTAACAACCATACTACTTACTCTAACATACAATGGTTAATTGATTACATCTTAGAATTGGAATATATACTCACCATGTAGCTTTTCTATAGAATTATGTACATTCTTGTGTGTGTCAGCACAACCTAACCAGACAACTCCCTACACCAGAAGTTCTCAAACGAGGTCCATATGGCACTTGAGGGTTCATATAAGATTCTTTTTTGGGAGGGGGATCCATGCAACAGAACAGTAAATTGGGGACTCACAATAGTATATTAAGGGCCCCTGAAAAACTTTTGCTTTGGACATATATGAATTGGTATATATTGCAAGAAACAGCTAGGATTCTTTCTCTAACATTTTACATAGTTTAGCCTACACATGTTAATGTCAGAACAAAATAGAAATTTTAAATATCGAAATGGCTAGGGGGGCATTAGAATAAAAAAAAACAGTAATCAAAAGGGTCTATAAATAAAAAAAAAGTTCGAGAACCCCTGCTTTACACAGTCCTTCCACCAGCTAGAAATAGCAGCTAAATCTTTTTTAAACGCCAATCTCTCGTCTCAAAATCCGATGAATTATTTCAAAGTGATTTCCCATTTACATCTCCTATTTCACTTGTGATTTCTTGCCGCAAATTCGAGATGGTGTTTATATAATTATTGTTTTTTAACCTATCTTTTCCAGTCATCTCTGCTTTTACCATAATATTTTCTATATCATTTTATAGATTGACTCTTAAAGAAAATTATTTTCTTTGTACGTATTTTTTGTTAAAATACATTTTTCTTCACGTTCCTTTCTGTATATCCTTTTCACAGTTACCTCTTCTTTTAGCAACTGCTCCTTTTCAATACTTACATGTCTTATACATATTTTTGTTAACCATTCTCTTCTCCTTCTCACTGCCTTTTTACCTTCTCTTACGTTTAACTTGGTTTTTATAAATTTCTATTTCCACTTTTTCTTCCACTTTTATCCACTTTGAAATTTTTCCTCCACCTTCTGTTAATCTTTCGTTATCTCAATACACTGTTCCCCTCATTTATTTTGTTTCCCCTCTTAAAGATACCATATTCATTTCCCACTCAAATCAATCTCCCCAGCTAACCACCTGAAATCCATACCGATACTCTCCAGCCTATACCCATCTCCTTTATATACCCACAACCTCTCGCCTCTTGCTCTTTTCTTAAATTCTCATAAAATTGCATCCCCACTCAGCCCCTAACGACTTTTCCTTTCTCTCTTCTCTCCTTTCCACCACCCTTATCTTTTGTCTTTTTTCTCTGATAAATAACTCCATATCCAAAACGTCAAGGACCGCTGTCTCTTCCGTTTTCCCTTCAAGCGGGAAATTAATTACACCCCTGTGAAAAAATCAATCCCCTTATGATTTGTTCTTGTTTTTATTGATTGATCATACATACATACTCACAAAAGTGTAAGAAAGCTTCGTACATCAGAAGTTGCTTGAGGATCGGGATTACGAAACATCAGGTAGTGATTCATTCGAACTCAAATTTTAGCAAATATTATTCCACTGTACGAATAGGGATGTCTGCTAGTTTCTTTTGTATAATTGTATTTCACACCAATGTGTCAGCTCCGTACAATATATATACACACACACACACACACACACATATAATATGTAATATATATATTTCATATTATACATATATATATATGTATAATATGTAATATATATATTTCATATTATACATATATATATATATATAAAAGTAAAAAAATATACAAACTGGGACAAGAACGTGAAACATTTAGAAGACGACACAAAAAACACGGACGGGACATTCGAAGCCCTCAATCATCAGTCAAGAACCGGATCATCTTCGCAATTTCGGCTGATTAATCTTGAGATTGCTCCGATCTGGGCAGCCCTCAAGGGAAATCTAAGCCATGCGCATTAGATTCCTTGGAAGAAAGCCTCGAATGTATAAAACACAGGGACGGAAAACGGACGATGTTACACGAATAAAAATACAAAAATACGTAAAAACAATAATGATAGCACGAATAAGAATACAAAATACGTAAAAACAATAATGATAGCACGAATAAGAATACAAAATACGTAAAAACAATAATGGTAAGGATAACAACAAAACCAGGACGTCAGGACAAGCGTCTTTTCGACAGGACGAGTTAAGTTTTGAGCTGGCTATAGAAGAGTACCTTAAGGCCACAGAGAACAAACAAATACGTATTGCCACAATGACTGCTGGATGCGAAAAGGCAGTAGTCGCTGGCTGGTCACGTGAGGACATATATATATATGTATGTATATATGTATGTATATATGTATGTATATATCTATAATATGTAATATATGTATGTATATGTATATATGTATATATGTGTATTGGTGGGTGTGTATGTGTGTGTGATGTGTATGCCTGTATGTATGTATGTATACACATTCTACGCATTTATTGGCGTCTTCTTACACTTAATATACAGAAAAAACACGCGCACACGCTTATAAATATACATACAGATACATATGGACGTGTATTTATACATACATATGTGTGCGTGTGTGTATGTAAGCAAGTGTATATATATATATATATATATACGTATGTATGTATGATTCTATGTGCGTGCGTGAGTGTACGTGTGTATATGTATGTGCATGTGTGTATGTGATTGTAGGTGTGAGAGAGAGGGAGAGAGAAAGAGAGTGTGTGAGAGAGAGAGAGATGACCGTGAGAAAAAGTGAGTTAGATGGAAAGAAAGAAGGAAAGAGAAGACAAAAAGATGTTGAGAGAGTAATGAGAAGAGTGAAGGGAAAATAGGAATTGAAGAAGAGAGCAAGAGGTATATAGAGAGGGAGGTGGAAGGGAGCAAAGTTCACGGTGGGGAAAGTTTGGGGTGTCGGTATATAGTTGGGGAGTGGGTATGGTTATGTGCTATATTCGGTGGAATGACGTGAAATAAGAGACGTAAACCTATCAGTTGTATGTGTCAAGAGACATTGAGGAGAAGAAGCGGAGAGGGAGGCGGAGGTAGAGGAGAAGGAGGAGGACGACGACGACGAGAAGGTGTGAACGAAGAGGTGTTTATTAGTCTTGCGTATGTGTGTGTGTTGTTAGCGTATATGTATTTGTACGTATGAATGTGCGTTTGTCCATATGTGATTACGTAAGTGTATATATATATATATATATATACCAACTCTCTCACCTATATATATATATATATTATATATATATATATATATATATATATATATATATATATGCATACATATATATATTGTGTTTGTGCTTCTATAAATACGTAGACATACACAAAACATATATGTGTGTTTGTTTTACGCGCGTGCACGCATGCAGACACACAAATACGTATATACTTATATATGCCTGTACATACACACATATGTAATATATATATAAGACGCACACATACACACACACACACACTCATATGTATGTATGTATGTACGTATGTATGTATGTATGTATGTATGTATGTATGTATAATTTCATTGGGATATTTAACCTTGATGTTTACCGAATTAAGCTCACCCAGGGATATGAATGAGAGAAAGCTGTAAATAAGTGGTAGTTTCTTCTTCCAAATATATGCCCGAAACTCCACAATTCTCCATGGTAATTTTTAAAATCACAAATAAGAAGAATTGAGTAAGCAAGTAATTTTACTACCACAAATTACGGATCTTTTCAAATTTGTGGCCAGGACTCCAGATCTTTCTAGTTAACTAAATAATTTGAAACTTTGTGTACTCATAGAGTGGAACTAGTTTATTCGCCAGTTGAAACTAGTTTATTTGAGAAAAATCTATTTTATGACTTTAATCGTAGATTAAAACTGCGAATTTTAACCAATGAGATTGCTTGTTTTCATATCTAAAACGTTACTGCGATCTGTTAGTGTGACGTTGAAAGCAGTTTTGTGACGTCTGCTATTTCTAAAAAGCTTTGTGTGTGGTAAAGTAATTTTTTTACTTTACCATATTTTTATATATTATATCGGAGAATCCATATTTTTATAACATATATCGGAGAATCCATGTGATTTTTCGTTGTTTTTCTCTTATACGTATGTGAATTATTTCTGAGTATGCATTGTCTGGGAGACTTTTTCTTGCAGTTGAGAATTTTTGGCTGCTATTTCTAAAAAGCTCGGTGTGTGGTTAAGTAATTTTTTTACTTTACCATATTTTTATAAATTAATATATATATATATATATATATATATATATATATATATATATAATTTTTTACTCGGTGTATGTGTATATGTATGTCTGTATGTGTGTGTGTATGTATGTGTGTGTGTGTGTGTGTGTAAGTATACACATACACCGAGTAAAAAATTTCAGTTATCTCTCTCTTTCACACATTACTCTCTCTGTCTCTTCACACACACTAACAGAAGCACTTCACTTACACAACATACTGTCTCCCACACCCCATCAAACACACACACACACACATGTACATCAATGCTTCCCCTAGACGGTAACTTCAAAGACAAACTTTTGTTATTAGAAGGTGGCTGACTATAGCTTGTTTACATTGTTTAATACGTCACGAAATTGGTGGTCGAGACGGAGTAAATAAAATAATGCCGAATGACGGAATATCATTGGTTAAAATTCTAATTATTAAACAACGTTAAACTTAGAAGTTACAATTCCGTTTTCATTCTGGTTTACAATTAAGTTTACTTTTGACACATTCTACCAGTATACGAAGTTTCAAATTGTTTGGTTCAGTAGGAAAAATTTGAAAAAACTGGCTTCAGAATAGAAAAGATCCCAAATTACAGTTGTTTCATCTTAATTCAAACAATCAATCTTACAACAATATATAATAATACCTGCAACTGTTGGTTACTTTCCATATACCATTGAGATTAATACTAATACCACATGCTGAATAACATTCTTCTGAATTGTGTATCAAATAATATATTGAAATTTACTCAAAGATCATTGAATAGACATAAACATTACAAATAGACGTCCTGCATATTATACATATTCAGTGTCCTTTAAGTGAATTTCCGCTTACTATTTCATGCACATATCAGAAGTGTCTTCTTCAACAGGTGTTAGCCTGAATTCCACATGAAAAGTAATCAATATTTACTCTTACTCTCTTTTACTCTTTTACTTGTTTCAGTCATTTGACTGCTGCCATGCTGGAGCACCGCCTTTAATCGAGCAACACGATCCCGAGACTTATTCTTTGTAAACCCAGTGCTTATTCTATCGGTCTCTTTTGCCGAACCGCTATGCATTATTACATAATGATGTAAGATCGACTGTTTCAATTAATATGAAGCAATTGTAAACTGGAGTAGTAAAATGACTCGCTCACTTCAGTCTCCTTATTTTCCATAATGTGTGCGTGTGTGTAGGTATGTATATATATGCATATATATATATATATATTTTTTTTTTTTTTTTGTGGACACACCACCCACACACACCCACCCCCCTACCTCCCACACGCACACACCCACCCACCTACCTCCCACACGCCGCTGTTCACACACACATACGTAGACCCTCTACGTACACACATTCACACATTTAATCACACACACTTACAGCATACAACACACACTAACATACAAACCACATGCACATACACACACACATACCTACATACGCACACACTTCATACTTACACACACCACACACACAGACATACATCCACACATACCACACACATACATACGCACATACAACCACACACTCACACAACACCCCACACCGCACGTACATACTTCACACCCACACATGCAAACATACATGTAGGCACATACATACATACATACCTACACATGCACACCCTTACACTGAATGCACACACACATACACCTTTTTGCATCCAGGCAGCCCCCCCTCTTTTCCGCTTTCCGGTTTTGGCTGATGGATCCTCGGTTCCCGCGTAGCGGGGCGTTCGAGGGCCTTGGCGCGCGCTGGGGGCTTGGTCGGCCCCTTGGGCTTGCGTTGTACTGCTTGTGCGTTGTGTGCGTGGGCGCGCTTCGTGTGTGTGGGCTTGCTTCGGATGTGCGCGTGCGTATGTATGCATACATACCCACACACTCGCATGCATCCCTACCCATACATACACGCACACCTACTCACACACACATACACACACATACCTGCACACACACACACACATACATACATACACATACATACCTACTTCAGACATACACACACACAGACATACACCCATACACTCACACTCACACGCATACACACAACACACATACACACGCACACGTACACATACACACACACACACACACACCTACATACATACATTACACTTGTATACACACACACTTACATTCATACACACACACACCTACACAGCCATACCCTCACTCAGACACACACCTACCTACACACACACACCACACACACGGACACACACCCATACTACATACATCTACACACACACGCCTACACACATACATACACACACATAAACAAAACACACACACATACACATATACACACATACGCACACACACATATACTTATACACATGCACACACACACACATACATACATACACCCATATACATACACACACACATACCCACATACTCCTATACGCACATACATACACACACAAACATACACACACACATACTTACACACACACTCACCTGCACGCGCACACACATGCATGACAAACACCCATACACTCACACTCACATACGCACACACCAACATAAACACGCACACGCACACACACACCTACACTCCCACACACATACACACGCACCTACATACACACACGCACGCATACACACGCATACACACATACATTACACACGTACACACACACCTACATACACATGCATACACACACACACACAAACATGCACGGACACACCCAACATACACACATACACCTATATACACACGCCCACACACCTACATACACACACATATACACACGCCCACACACCTACATACACACACATACATACACACACATACACGGACACACCCATACATACTTACATACATACACCTATAACACACGCGCCTACACACCTACATACACACACATGCATACACACACACACACATGTACGCACATACACACACATATACGCACATACATATATACCCACACACATGCACACACACACACACATACGCACATGCATGCATGCATGCATGCACACGCGCCACACCTACACGCATACACACACACACACACGCACGTACACATACATACATACACACACGCATACATACACCCATACACATACATGCATCCTACACACACATACATACACACTCACACATACATACCACACACACACTCACTCACACACCTGTATGTACGCGCACACACATGCACATACACACCTTCCCCACACCCACACGTACATACATACACACTCCACACATACACACACACACACACGGACATACATCTATGCACACACATACATACACACATACTCTCACATACATTCATCGGACACACTGCCACCCGGACATACACACAGACGCACTCACACATCCACCACATACATACTTACGCACGCATACTCGCAGGCGCGCGCACGCACGCGCTTGCGCCGGTTCGCGCACGCATACGCTCCGCAGGCACCTCGCTCTTGGAACCGACAGACCTCCCTCCCGCCCGTTCCTGGACCGTCGCGTGTCGTTGGGTTTTCCCACGCCCGCCTCCGCGGGACCACTCTTCCATCTTCCCCTCAGCTGGAGTCCTTTTTCCTTAACCCCCCCCTTTTTTTCGTTACACACACGCGCACACATATACACACATTGCTTAATATATACATTACTCTTACACACATTCAATTTACTCACTCTCCATTTATACCACCACGACACTGGACACACACACCACACTACTACTCAAAACACACGCTGGCACGCTACATACGCCCCCACCCCTTCCCCTCCCTCCCTTCCTCCTTCCTCTTCTTTTCTTACTACTGACCTTTGTCTGCTAAGCTGACAACTGTCTCGCCCTACTCACACACACGCCTACACACAGACGCACACACTACACACACATATATGTTTTTTTGTTTTTTTCATCTCGCCTCACACACACACCATACACACACGCACACGCACACACTCACACATACACACATATCTGTTGCGTTACCAACCTGTCTCCACTCTTTGCCTTTAAAAACCCACTTTGCTCTGTTTTCGTAAACATCCGCCTTTCACATGTGCAACTCGTAAACACCAGTCGTCTTTTTTCTCTTTCCCTGTTGCCCGCTCTGGGATCTTTCTTTCCTCTCTCTTCCTTCTTTATGTTTCCGACGAAGAGCTCCGCTCGAAACGTCATACCTCCCTGCTTCCATTTCCTGAGCGCCTATTAATAATAATACTGTAATTGTTCCATTGTTGTTGTTTTTTTGTTTCCCGTTTGGATTAAAATTATATTTATATATATAAAGTTAATCCAAACAAGAAAACACAGAAAAAAACACAGCAACGCGAGGACGTGGAACATTAAAGTATTATTTGACGCCCAGGAAAGAAGGGAAGGAGGGTTTAACGTTTCGAGCGGAGCTCTTGTCGGAACAAGGAGCAGGAAGATCCCGAGAAGGGAAGACAGAGGAAAAAAATTTTTTGCTGTGGTGCTCAAGAGATCACATGTTGAAAGACAGAAGTTGAGAGGTAGACGAATCATGATTTTTAAAAAACAAGAGATTTTCAAGAGAAGGAATGTGTGTGGGTGCGTGTGTGTGTGTGTGTGTGCAAGGATGACAAGTGTGTTTGTGCGTGCGTGCGTGTGTGTGTGTGTGTATGTATGGTGAATAATAGGCATGGCAAGCTAGCTGTCATAAAGGAGTGGCACTTGTTTGTATCCAGCCAGGTCAAAACCAGGTCAAAAAACAAAGGGGAATATGTGTGCGTGTAAGTATATGTATCATGTGTGTGTGTGTTGTTTGTAGTGTGTGTGTGTGCATGTGTGTGTTCGTGTGTGTATGCGTAGAGTTTGGGTGTGGGCGAGTAACTGTGCTTAACCTAGTGTATGTGTGCGTGTGTGCTTGTACGTGCGTGTGTGTGTGTAGGATGATGTGTGGGTTCATTTGTGTGAGTGTGTATGTAACGTATGTGTGTGCGTGTATGTGTGCGTTTGTATGTGTTTATGTGTATGTGTGCGTGCGCGGATAGGTGTAAATATTGTGTTGTATATCTGTCGTTGTGTATGTGAGTTGTTGTGTGTTGTACGTGTGTATTGTGTGTGGCGTGTATAGTATATATATGTAAATGGTGTGTGTGTGTTGTGTCGTCTGTGTGTACATGCGTGCGAGTGAATGTATGTATGTATGTATGTATGTATGTGTGTGTATGTATGTATGTATGTGTGTATGTGTGTGTGTATGTGTGTGTATGTGTGTGTATGTATGTGTGTATGTATGTGTGTGTATGTATGTATGTGTGCCTGTGTGTATGTATGCATGTGTGTGTGTATGTATGTATGTATATGTATGCGCGTGTGTGTGTATGTATGTATCTATGTATGTATGTGTGTATGTATGTGTGTGTGTATGTGTGTGTATGTGTGTATATATATATATATACACATATATAATACATATATATGAATATAATAATATGAATATACCTGTATGTTATATATATATACAATATATATATGCAGATATGTATATACATACATATACATGTATAATATATATATATATTATATATATCGATACATATATATATAGATATAATATATATATATATTAATATATATATATATACATATATAGATATATATATATATATATATATATATATACATATATATATATATATATATATATATATAGATATATATATATATATATATATATATATATATATATATATATATATATATATATATATATATATCATATATATATTATATATATATATATATATAATATTATATATATAATATATAAATATAGTTAAAGTTAATCCAAACTAGAAAGCACAAAAAACACAACAACGCGAGGATGTGGAACAAATATAGTATTATTGGACGCTCAGGAAAGAAGGAAAGAAGGAGGGTTTAACGTTTCGAGCGGAGCTCTTCGTCGGAAACATAGGAGAAGGAAAGATCCAGAGAAGGGAAGACAGAGGGAAAAAATCGCCAACGGTACACACGAGATCACATGTATATATATATATATATATATATATATATATACACACATACATATACATATATATATATACATGTACATATGCACACACATATGTATTATAATGGGTAATGATATGCAAGAGCTGTATAATAGATAGAAATAATTAATGCTCAGACGGACCCAGATACCTAAAACCCAATGTCAATCGAAGGCAACGTATCAGTCGAGCTAAGGCGGTTGTTAATTACATCAAATCACTAACAAAATATTTATACGGAAGTGAGTGTAAAATATATATATATTCGGTAGAAAAACAAAAACAGGAAAGTAAAAGTTCATTATAGTTTTTCACTGATAGATATACATCATAGATAAAAATAAATATAAAAAACAGAAAACGAGAATTCGAGTAGTCATTCGCATTAGTTTTTGATAATTAGGTAGAAATTCGTTCATATTCAAACCGCACAAATAAAAGGAGAAAGAATACAGGTAATCCTTTGCACCTGTTTCCAGGATTTGGTGATCAATAAGTGCATGTACGTGGAGAAAATCGGTGTTAGCCAATATATATGAAATAAAACAATTTTTAACTATATATCAGCACTCACTCCATCATTGGAAGTATTCCCTAATTAATTCCTATTGTGCTCTCTTCTCTCTTAACGCTTTATTCCAAAGCAATAATTCTCAACTAAGATTCATATGCTTCCAGAGGGTCCGTGTAATATTTTGGGGGTTCTACGCTAGCGAAATAGTAAAATGGGGATCCGCAGTAGAATTTTAAGGGTCCGTGAAAAATTTTGATTTAAATGTTTTTATTGTCATAAACAGCTGGGTTTCTTTCTCAAAAGTTTTATTTAGTTCAACTTACACATGTTAATGTATGTTAAACAAAATAGGAATTTGGAAAGAAGTTTCTATAAAACTAGCGATTCTGCCCGCTAGCCACCTTATACATATATTAACATGGTAGAATAGAAGTAAAGCCAGACAAGCAACTGTTATCAGGGAAGATTATGACATTTATATAATTATACATTGACATACTTGAGGGTAGAAATAGATGTTACATGTGTTTAGACCACCCCAACTGCTGTAACATACATTTCTACCCTGATACCAATTGACCGGATATCAGTTGCTTGGCTGTTTGTACTTCTATTATAAATATATCAAATTGATTGAAACACTACCTATAACCAATCCTCGTTTAGGTAGTTATAACATCCCTGCACTTTTAGTACCAGCTTAAGTTCAGTTTAGGTAGAAAATCAACCTGAGCACTAATTGCATGTACCTTTTATTATAAGTCATCAGATGAAATATTACCCATTGTTGGGTGTTATATTTTCAGCTCGTCATGGGAGGAGTGGCTTGTGGATGTATACCCTTTCAATAGCTTCAACCTTCCTATACCCAGAAATAAGGACAGTTGGTTGAGGTTAAAAACTTTAATAATCGGTTTGATTTTTGAAAGGTCTGTTACTGAGTAGATTGGGAATTATGCAGAAGCTATACAAGAGGGAAGATAATCCAGGAATACTTATACATACATTCATTCATTCATACATACATACATACATACATACATACATACATACATACTACATACATACATACATACATACATACATGCACTCGTGTATATGTGTACTTATGTGTGTCTCTGTTCTCCGCGAGAAGCTATCGCTATTGGCAGCTTCGATCAGAAATAATTACCGAAGGCAATACGATTGATTAAAACACTGAAACATGCCTTTGCTCAATGGCTGGAATCATTGAAAGAATACGTATATTATACAGTTATACACATATATATTAATACATATGTACATATGTTGCACAGACCATTATACACTTCCGTTCAATAAATACATATATTGTCAACACTCCATTTCTACGCCATACCTCATCATCGTTGTACACCCCCTACGCACACACTCACACAAATACACGCACATGCATGAGGGTGGGCTGAAAATTTCATAGGCGCATTATGAAGGAGTGATGCTAGAGCTGTGAAATCTTCCATGCATTTATTTCATCCCTTGTTAAAAACTGTATTGTTTCTTTCCAGGTAAACTGACATCTGATTTTTCAAAGAAGACTTCAAATGTAACTAGTAGCAACTTCTCTTGAAAATGAACAAAATTTGGCATCATGGTGTTATGAAGAACATGCAGAAAAAGGGATTAGCCCCCAACGACATTCATGCTGACATGGTTGCTGCACTAGGGGATGATGCTCCAGCTTTATCAACAGTGCAAAAATGGGCAGTGGAATTTAGGAGGGGAAGGGAGAGTCTTGAAGATGACTTAAATTCTGGACGTCCGGCAACTGCCACCACCAAGGAAAGCATTGATCGTGTTCACCACATCGTGATGGATGACAGGCGATTGACTGTAAATCGATTAACAACGCTCTCTTATGAGAGAGTTGAGAATATTTTGTACAAAGAAATTGACATGTCGAAGCTTTCTGATCGGTGTGCGCCATATCTCTTTACACCTGATCAAAAGCGCACCAGGCTGATCACACATAACGGTAAAATTTGATATGGTTTGAGGCAGATCCAGCTGGTTTCCTTGAACGTTTCCTAACCCAGAATAAGTGTTGGGTTCATCACTTTGAACCAGAGATAAAGAGAAAATCTAAGTAGTGGATACACCCACCCTTAGTTGCCCCAAAGAATGCCATGGTCGTTTCATCTGTAGGGAAGGTGATGAGCTCAGTGTTTTGGGATGCAAAAGGCATTATATTTATTGACTATCTTCAAAAGGGCTGTTCCATCAATGGAGAGTTCTATGCCAACTCGTTGAGGCAGTTATGAAAGGCTATCAAGACCAAACACACAGGAAAACTGATGAAAGGGGTCTTGTTTCATCAGGACAATGCTCCAATACACAAGTCCTAGGCTGCTGAGTATGACTGGCTTTGAAGTGGCTGATCACCCTCTTTATCCTCCTGACTGTCATCTGATACCAAATAGGAAAGACACTTGGCTGGGAACCAGTATTGCAGTGATGATGACTCTTTTGACCCACAGGATAAAAGCTTCTTCACCAATAGGATCCAAGCACTGCATCACCGATGGAAAACGTGAGCAGACTGCAAGGGGATTAAGTTGAAAAATATATCTTATTTGGTCACATTGGTATCTCCGTCAGCCTATGAACTTTCTAGCCGGCCTAGTACGTACGTACGTACGTACGTATGTACGTATGTACGTATGTATGTATGTATGTATGTATGTATGTATGTATGTATGTATGTATGTATGTATGTATTTATGTATGTATGCATTTATGTATGTATATTTAGTGTCAATATATACATAGTCTGCTGCTATGCATCCGCTATACTTTTTACGTTGTCGTTTATGTTACTGCAAATGATGATAATGATAGAATACATCGATGCAACTTAGCTTGTGGCATCCTTTAGTCACCAAGTTATTCAAATATAGACGCCTTTATGTACGCGTTGGTATGTGTGTGTGCGTGCGTGCGCGCTTGTGTGTGTGTATGTGTGTGTGTGGGAGGGGGCGTATACAAACAGATATACGTATATATCTGTATCTATGAATACTTATCTATTTTGTAAATAGTAAATGTCACTCGCTCATAATTACCTAAGATTATTTAAATATGATCACAAACATTTTTCATTGTAATAACTATTTCAAAATGAAAGACTTTGTATTCTCGACTCGTCCAGAGTTATATCGAAATTTATGCCACAACCCGCAGGCTGACAACCAAGTGCTTCAGCACCAACTACAGTGTCTTTTCGCAGACCACGTATTAAACGTACTGGTTAATTCTTCCTTCTCTCCTGTAAATCTTCTACATAATTTCCAATGTACTGAGAAGCCAACCTTTCAAAAACCAAACCGATTATTAAAGGCATTAACGGTCCTTACTTCTGGGTATCGGAGAGTTGAAGGGATTGAAAGGTTGTACGTCCACAAGCCACTCTTTCGTTGACGAATTAAAAATATTACATCCAAGAATCATATATTCTCACAACTAGGAGAACTGACAGTCGTAGCTAGAAGTTATATGCCCCGCCCCAAAGCACAACGAAAATGCCTACAGGGAAGTTGCACTGACCACCTACGGAAAATAGTACTTCTATATTGAGAATTTATGAATCTATCTACACCGCCACACACAAATACATATATATCTGCGTGTACATATAATCATATGTGTCTATATAAATATACCATCGTCCCCTATGGGACCGCCATATTTAGGTGGCAAATGTACTTCACGATTCCGTGCTGCTACTGTTTACTTCTTGCGCAGAGATTTAAGATATACATATGTATATATATATATATATATATATATATATATACATATATACTCTTTTATTCCTTTACTTGTTTCAGTCATTTGACTGTGGCCATGCTGGAGCTCCGCATTTAGTCGAGCAAGTCGACCCCAAGACATTTTTTGTATTTATTCTATCGGTTTCTTTTGCCGAACCGCTAAGTACTAAGTTACATGCATTGGTTGTCAAGCAATGTTGGGGGCACATACACGCACATATACATACATACATATATATATATATATACAACGGGCTTCTTTCAGTTTCCGTCTTTTGTCGGCCCAAGGCTATAGTAGAATATACTTGCCACGCAGTGGGACTGAACCCGGAACCATGTGGTTCGTAAGCAAGCTACTTACCACACAGCCACTCCTACGCCGATATATATATATACATACATAATACATACATACATACATATATATAATATATATATATATACATATATATATATATATATATATATATATATATATATATATATATATATATATATATACATATATATATATATATATTACGGAGATGTACTTGCATAGCAAGTGATCTGATCTGAGATCGCGTGCTAGAACGAAAACAATTGCAGCGTGGAAGGTGTTTATAAGCTATTTAAGAAACACACAAAAACGGTTACATTCACTTCAGCATTTAAATTTAATTTGCCAAAATATTTTCATCGCTTTGAGACCGCGACCTGTTCACTGACAAAATTCCGTGCTAGAGAGAGAAAGAGAGAGAGAGAGAGAGACCAACAGACAGACAGAGCGGAAGAGACAGACACAGAGAGAGACTCATCAGTATGGTTGCTGGCAGAACGATTGTTTTTCTTTGTGAGAACCACCTTGGAATTTTAGGGGACACATTATTTTATCGAAGTATTCGACTCTGTTTAGATTTCAACATTGAATTGTTTTTAATCGAGAGATATTGGATTTTGTCTCCCCTAGAGGATTTCCTGTTGTCTTGTACTTTCTTTGCTTCTATTATATTTCTCACTTTGATGCCAGTCCATTTGTGTGGCGCCATTTGCTCCAATTTTTCTGTTGTTCTTTGTGATCGTTAATTTATTTTCTGTAACATTTTGTCCATATTTTTCTTCTGAAATGTTTCTAATTTTCCTATACCTGATCGATTCTCGACTTGTTGTTTGATACTCTATTCCCTGTAAAAACTTCGTTTACCATCTCGAAACATTTTATGCTGTTTCACTTGTTTCATTTACTTTATTAAAATCTGTTTATTAAAATTAAATTTATTAAAACAATGATTTCAAATTTTGGTAGAAGGCAAGCGATTTTGGGGAGGTGGCAGGTTGTAAGTTAATAGCATTAATCCCAGTACTCAGCTGGTACTTACTTTATCGACCCTGAGAGGATGCAACGCAAAATCGCTCTTGGCGGAATTTGAACTCAGGACATAAGCACGGGCGAATGACGATAATCATTTTGCTCAGCGTACAAACTATTCTACAAGCTGGCCGCCTAGCTCAAGCATATTATTTGCTAAGATAGACTTACACCATAACATTAGGTAAAACCCGGCGTGCGAACGATTAGGCCAGCTGGCCGCCTTCAAGTTTATTGAAATATTCTTTTCTACTCTAGGCATAAGGCCCGAAATTTTTGGGGAGGGGCCAGTCAATTAGATCGACCCCAATACGCAACTGGCACTTAATTTATCGACCCTGAAAGGATGAAAAGCAAAGTTGACCTCGGCGGAATTTGAACTCAGAACGTAGCGGCAGACGAAATACAGCTAAGCATTTCGCCCGGCGTGCTAACGTTTCTGCGAGCGCGCCACCTTCAAGTTTATTAAAATATTAAAATCTCTACCAAGACATTTCCCACGTTCTATACTCGTAGATTCCTTTCAAGATTTTAAGGCAGTCTTCACCTTCCATTTTATGCTACGTCTTACTAGTCCTTGTGAATGCTTGATGACAGTGTCAGTTTTCAACAAACTGTTGTAGTTGCTGATGTTGTTGCTGTTTTTATCTGGCCCTTGTTGACATTAGTCTAGCAGTCATGTCAGTCATGACCATCACATTATATTTCATTTTAGTAAACATCTATTCCTGACGACCTTCTCAAAATTATCACATTATAGATGGTAAGGTACGACATTAGAGAAGACTCGACTGCTACTTCAAGCACGACTAATGACGACATAGTGGCTCCCGTCATTGATTCTCCAGTCAATGTAAAAACTGTTTCAAAGCCAGTGAAGCCAACATCCAGTGATGAAGTCATCAAACATATCATTTTGCCACCCATCTTCTTCAAATAAATGTGATCGTTAATATTGCTTCTAAATCAAGGCACAAGGCCAGCAGGTTCGGGGAGGGGCTAAGTCGATTAAATCGACCCCTGTTTTCAACTGGTACTTTTTTTTATCGACTCTTAAAGGATGAAAAAAAAAAGCTGACCTCGGCCGAATTTGAACTCAGAGCGTAAAGACGGACGAAATGCCACTAAGCATTTTGCCCGGCGTGCTAACGAGTCTGCCAGCTCACTGCCAATATGATCGTCAATATCAAACAACTCCTTAAGGCGGCGAGCTGGCAGAAACGTTAGCATGCCGGGCGAAATGCTTTGCGGTATTTCGTCTGCCTTTACGTTCTGAGTTCAAATTCCTCCCGAGGTCGACTTTGCCTTTCATCCTTTCGCGTTCGATACTGGGGTCAATGTAATCGACTAACCCCTTCCTCTAAATTGCTGGCCCTGTGACAAAGTTTGAAACAAATATTAAACAACTCGTTGATTTTAACCAAGAACATTTTAAAAGTTAACAATATTTCTCAACAGAATAATTCCAAAAGAACATAAAACTAAGCTGGCTCGACTTGCACATAACTTTAAAAACCAACACTCTGTGTACTCCAAGAAGTAGGATAGTGACTCGTGTGTGCAGCCAACCATAATATCTGTAGACATCCAGTAGAAAGAAGCTCAAACAGAAACTCATTATATCTTAATTATACACAAGATAGCTTTATTTATTGTGCTTTGTTTCGGCAAGATAACGTTTGTCAAGGTTCGTGTATTTTAGGTACGTGTATATATGTATATGTATGTATATATAATAGGAATATATATATGCATATATATATATAAACAGTATATACATATATAATATTTATATAAGGTATATAATCGATATACGTACATATATATATATATATATATATATATATATATACATAGCAATACACAAACACACACACATATATATATATAATATATATACAATTATACTTACGTGCATTCATACATCCATATATAGGTACATGTATATACATACTTGCATATATACATACATATATATATATATATATATTTGTATGTATGTATATATATATATATGTATATATATACATATATGTACATATATAATATGTATATATATATACACATACACATATATAAGATAAATACATATAGATATCCATATATACATATGTATATATACATACATATACATAAGCACACACACGTGCACACTCACACGCACACATACTTCCATACATATACCTACACATATATACTCCTAAAAACATGCATACATGTGTGGAAAGGAGAGAGGGGAGAGAGGGAAATGAAAAGGAGAAGAGGAAAAACGAATGAGAGAAGTGTATTGTCGTAACCTTGTTTGTTTCAAGTGCATTATCTGTATACGGCTGCTGCTGCCTCTGCGACTGTTAAAGTGCACTGCCAGTATTTATGTATGCAAGGGTGTTGTAGTGCATTCCCAGTATACCAGCGCACATAAAGTGCACTCCTTGAATGTTGGTGTATGCCACAACGTATGGTCGATACATTTAGCATCTTATAAAATGTCACCCCTGAGGGTCTAATTGCTACCTGGAGATTAATTAACGTACGTTTATAGCGAGAATACGTCATATACAGAGCCAAATACGCAGTGTTCGTTAGTATGAAAGAGTTAATGATAATGTATCAGAGTAGGATTCACGAGAAACATGTCTGAGGATTTAAGGTATTGGAGAATCAACCAAGCCAGAAGGATATCCTTAATATTAGCTAAAACAGCTACATGCTATATTATTATCTACAACAGAAACATACCATATTATTAAGTAAAACAGAATTATAACCTATTATTAATCAACAGAGAAATATAATATATTAACTGCTATAGCGGAAACACATTGTATTATCAATTTAAACAGAAATATACCGTAATAACAGCTAAAACAGAAATATATATTATTAACTAAAACAGAAATATGCTACTATATTACTTAAAATATGAAATATATGATTTTCATCAGCTAAAACAGAAATATTGGATTCAAAGTTTGGCACAGGGCCAGCAGATTTTGAGCTGAAAAGAATTCGATTACATCGACTTCAGGACATGACTGGAACTTATATTATCGATCCCGAAAGGATGAAAGGTAAAGTCGACCTCGGTGGAATTTGAACTCAGAACGCAAAAATGGACGAAATGCCGCTAAGCATTGTGCTCGGCAAGATAGCAGCTCCACCAGCTCGCTACTTAGCTAAGACAGAAATGCACCGGATTATTTGCTAGGATAGACGCAGCAGTTGAGCACTGGGGTCAATGTAATCGACTCACTCCCTACCCAAAAATTGCAGCCCTTTTGTGCCAAAGTATGAAACAAATATAACTTCCATCTAAGGCGGCGAATTGGCAGAATCGTTAGTATGCCGGGAAACATGCTAAAGCGGTATTTTTCCGACCTTACATTCTGATTTCAAATGCAGCCGGAGTCTTATGCCAAAATTTGTAATCAATATAAATTGTATGTAAACTGCAACGTTTCTGAGTGTTCGAGGAAATAAATAAATCTACTAATTGATCTTCATCATAACCAGAAGGGAAATGTGTCTTCAAGTCGTTATATTTATAAAGTAATTCCTATATGGAAAACACCTACGTTCGAACGCGAATCTCCAAGTTTACATATTGAGCAAAGTAAAGTGAGCAGATGAAACGTTGGAAAAGTATAAGTAAAAATATGTGAGCACAAACTCATCGCATAAAGTTTTCAATCTAATGAACACCAGGCAAAGTGTCTTCTCTTAACACCAGCCTCATTATTGGTTTCAAATTTTCGCACAGAGCCAGCAGTTTTGGGGGAGGACATATGTTGATTGCATCGAACAGGAAATAATGAAAGGCAAGTTCGAACTCGGTGGAATTCGCACCAGCTGCAATATTAGCAGTTTTAGGTGCTTCCGCTAACTTTACATCATATAGAGTGAGGTGAAAAGAGAATAGAGATACAGTGAGAGTGAATATAAGAGGTGTAAGACGAGTTCAGGTTTGGTGGCAGGCAATGAGTAAATGGACACACTGAAAGTCACAGAAGGAAGAGGAGGAGAGGGATGTATACACATATACACACATAGAGAAACTGTGAGATAAATTGTGTGTAGTGTGTGTATGTATGTATGTGTGTGTATGTGTGTGTGTGTGTGTGTGTTGTGTGTGTGTGTGTGTGTGTGTGTTGTGTGTGTGTGTGTGGTGTGTGTTGTGTGTGTTGTGTGGTGGTGTGTGTGTGTGTGTGTGTGTGTGTGTGTGTGTAAACTATGATATAAATATCAACACAGAGATTAAATGTTTTCAATGTCTCTACTTTTTGAATACCATTTTTATTTAATGTTATTGTAAAGTAATGAATATTTTTCTTTAGAAAACTGGTATTCATTTCATCATTTTGTATAAACACACACAAAAAAAGAATTATAAATATTCTTTTCTACTCTAGGCATAAGACCCGAAATTCTTGGAGAGGGGTCCAGTCGATTAGATCGACCCCAGTACGCAACTGATACTTAATTTATCGATCACGAAAGGATGAAAGCCAAAGTCGACGTCGGCGGAATTTGGACTCAGAACGTAATGACAGACGAAATACCTATTTCTTTATTACCCACAAGGGGCTAAACACAGAGAGGACAATCAAGGACAGACAAACGGATTAAGTCGATTATATCGATCCCAGTGCGTAACTGGTACTTATTTATCGACCTCGAAAGGATGAACGGCAAAGTCGACGTCGGCGGAATTTGAACTCAGAACGTAGCGGCAGACGAAATACCAATTTTTTTACTACCCACAAGGGGCTAAACATAGAGGGGACAAACAAGGACAGACAAAGGGATTAAGTCGATTACATCGACCCCAGTGCGTAACTGGTACTAAATTTATCGACCCCGAAAGGATGAAAAGAAAAGCCAGCCTCGGCGAAATTTGAACTCTGAACGTAACGGCAGACGAAAGACCGCTATGCATTTCGCCCGGTGTGCTAACGTTTCTGCCAGCTCGACGCCTTAAGATTGATAAATGTTAAACAAAAATTATTGTACGTATGCCATATTTCCTGACATTATCCCAGTGTGACAAAAGCATAGAGAGTACAAAACCGACTTTTCGAACACCGATGGTTGTGTAGTACCTCTTATAATCCGTGAGCCGACATTTCAAATCCGCGTTCCCACCAGACCATTTTATTGGCATCTTTCACAGTACAGTATTAATAAACTTGTAGCATTCATTGTAAGGTATAGGTACCTGTATTTCATTTAATTCAATCTTTCATTTGTTATCTCTTTCAGTCATTAAATTGCGGCCATTATGGGGCACGACCTTAAGGAACTTATAGTGGAATGAGTCCACCCTTGTACTTATACTTTTAAAGCCTGATACATGTTTCATCAGTATCTTTTTTGCGAACTGATAAATTACGGGGACGTAAGCAAACCAACACCGGTTACCAAGCGGTGGTGGCAGACAAATGCAGATACAAAGACACATATTCACACACATATACATGTCGTGTATATATATGTATATATATATATATATATACTCTTTTTCTCTTTTACTCTTTTACTTCTTTCAGTCATTTGACTGCGGCCATGCTGGAGCACCGCCTTTAGTCGAGCAAATCGACCACGGGACTTATTCTTTGTAAGCCCAGTACTTATTCTATCGGTCTCTTTTGCCGAACCGCTAAGTGACGGGGACGTAAATACACCAGCATCGGTTGTCAAGCAATGCTACGGGGACAAACACAAACACACAAACACACACACATACACACATATATATATACATATATACGACAGGCTTCTTTCAGTTTTCGTCTACCAAATCCACTCACAAGGCATTGGTCGGTCCGGGGCTATAGTAGAAGACATAGAGGGGACAAACAAGGACAGTCACTCCTATATATATATAAGGAAAAACTATTTTATCGAAAGCATATATTGTTGTTAAATGCTCGAAATACGAGAGTAGAAAACCAGCCAACAACTGATGAAGGGTCGTTCTTTATGTTGTTTGTCTTGTTTTCCATTTGGGTCTTTCGTTGTTCGAAAAAATAGTTCGTACTACATGTACTCGTACTTCGTATTTTTTGTTGAACACGTTTCATGACGTACTGTGCCCGCATATGCACACACACACACACACATATATATATATATATATATAGAAATTCGGGGTGAGTACTTGATAATTATAAGCACCTGTGTATACCGTTTGGTGGTGTAGGTGGTGGAGTAAATTGATCAAAATAAAAACATGATGCGAAGGATTCAGCGGTACATATGTTCGGGCCTTTATTAACAGATTTATAACAATGCATATTATTCTGTGGCCTTCTTCAGCCGCGCACAACAGCTTCCACAAGGACATGTGTTACATCAGAAATTCTTGGTTGGGGATGCAAATCCTCCCATTCGTGTCGCATTATGTCGTACACGAATGGGAGGATTGCATCCCCAACCAAGAATTTCTGATGTAACACATGTCCTTGTGGAAGCTGTTGTGCGCGGCTGAAGAAGCCACAGACATACATTATGCATTGTTATAAATCTGTCTAATAAAGGCCCGAAACATATGTACCGCTGAATCCTTCGCATCATGTTTTTATTTTGATCAATTATATATATATATATATATATGGCATGCTGTAAGCTTTACAATACATAGGTATATATCATATATATCATATACTCATATATATATATATATATATACATACATACATACTACATACATCCATACATACATCATACATATACATACTATAATATATCTACATGGATAGAATTTTCGAAAAAATTCTATCAATGGCCAGCATATTAAAAAATACCTTTTATAAATGTTTATAAATACATATATATATATATACGTATATATATACACACATACATACATACATAGATACATACATACATACATGCATACATATATATATATATATATACACATATATATATATATACACACACACATCTGGCTTCTTTCAGTTTCCGTCTACCAAATCCACTCACAAGGCTTTGGTTGACTGGAAGCTTACAGTAGAAGACACTTGCCGCAAGGTACCACACAGTGGGACTGAACCCGGAATCATGTGGTTGAGAAGCAAGCTTTTTATCACATTTCTTTAATTTACAGTGTGTTGACCAAGATAATCAGGCCGGGTTTCGGAAAAAGAAAAAAAAAACAGTATGAAGGAAAGGCTTTAGCACTCAAGGTTCTGAAAAATTGATGTTGAATTTGTACTTCAAAGTCAGCCGTCTTATGACGGGTAATCTTTAGTTTATTTCATAACCAGCACAACCCAATGAGTAACAACGGAAACAAAACAGCGAAAAATTAGCAAAAAAATCCTGTTCTAAGAAGTAAATTATACCAAAATTTATCTCGACCACTTTTCTTATGTGGTCGTTTAGGGTAGGTAAATAATTCACCAACAGGCTGGTCTACATATGCACATATATGTATGCGTGTGAGAGAGAGGTTTGTTTGCATCTGTCTGTGTTTGTGCCTGTACATATATATGTGTGTGTGTGTGTGTGTGTGTGTGTGTGTGTGTGTATGTGTGTGTGTGTGCGTGTGTGAGCGGGTGTGAATGTATGTACATCTCCATGCTTTTCAGTGTGCTTAATGTGTCTGAGGTTGTGCTGGTGCCCTGCGTACGTGTGTGAGTGTGTGTGTGCGCGCGAGCATGTGTGTATCCGCGGTTGCTGGCGTTTTTGTGCTAGTATTTATCACAAGATTATACAGACTAATGTACACATTTAAAATAAAACACACTCACGTATACACATTCACACGTATAGACGCGCAATTAAACAAGAACACACAAACATAAACACACACGCATATGCTACATATATATATATATATATATATAATATATATATAGATATATATATATACATATGTATACATATATGATTTATATATACACATTCATATAAGTATACACCCACACAAATATATATGTATATATATATATATATATATATACACACAAAGACGCACATGTACGCATATATGTTTATATACATGCATATAATATACACATACACATGCACACATATTTGTGTGCGTGTGTGTGCGTGTGTGTGCGCGTGTGTGTCTGCACATGTACTCATACATATGAGTGGGTGGTGTGTTTGAC
>NC_042998.1:148835157-148849433 GCF_006345805.1 Octopus sinensis | reverse complement strand
ATTTATCGACCCCGAAAGGATGAAGGCAAAGTCGACCTCGAAACGTAACGACAGACGAAATACCGCTAAGCATTTCGCCCTAGCGCGCTAACACTTCTGCCAGCTCGCCTATATATATATATATATATACTGGAAAGAAAATTCTAGTATTGCATTACTATTTATATATATATATATATAGTATGTGTGTGTGTGTGTGTGTGTGTGTGTGTGTGTGTGTGTGTACTCACATAGAATATTAGTTAAGATCAGTCTAAATCTTGTTTAGAGCAACACTCGTGAAGTATTTAACAAGAATTTGGAAAAATAACTATATATATATATATATATACATGCATATGTACATACCTAAATATATATGTTACATAAAAAATAAATACATATATATATATATAATATATTATATATATATATATATACATACATATACATACATACATATATATATATATATATATATATATATATATATAAATATATATATATATATATATATATATATATATTATATATATATATATATATACACCACACACACACACACATGTATATATATATAATTACAGTTGCGACTAAAATGTTTCAGAACGGCATTGTTTTCGTCAGAAAAGTAGGTTTAAGTTAAGTTTTTCAAAGTTGTTTTATATTCTATAATTTTTACAGACAATAAATACAATATTAGTTGTTATTGTCTGAGATTTTGGTATAATTTAAGAGGATAATACAAAAGTTATGGATGATTTAGTGATTTAATGCAAAAACCCATGGCGGCCAAAATGATTCAGAACGACTGACTGAAAAAAATAACAAAATAATCAAAAATGACAGAGAATACTGGAATTATTTAATATTTAGTGTGAAGCCCTTTAGTTTCAATCACACTTTGACATCTCGACTGCATGAGAAATTAAATTTTCAATTTATTCCTGGGTGATCGGTATTTCATTCTTCCCGAAGGGCATCCCATAATTGCTCGGTTGTTTTAGGATTCTGGCTTTCAAACGTTCTCCTAGAATATTCACACATTTTCAATAGGTTTGAGATCTGGGCTTCTTGTGCAGGCCAACATAACAATTAACCTTTTCAGCCTTGAGGAAGTTCAGACCACCTTAGCCTTGTGACATGGGCATTGTCCTGCATGATATGGGTGGTCGCTTGGTTGAATTTCTCAGCACAGGCAAGACATGATCTTTACAAGTTGTTTATAACTCCTGCATTTACCCTCCATTGTAATCGCACCAAAAGGGCCCACACCATCTCCGATATCATCCGCCAAACCACTGACATTCCTCCACCAAATTTAACACTAGTCTTAAGGCATTTAGGCGACAATTTTTCACCTACTTTTCGACGAACGTACATTTTTCCCATCTGAGTCAATACATAAAACTTAGATTCATCACTGAAATGCAACGTTTGCCATTTTTCTTGAGACCACAACACATGTTCGGTAGCAAAGGTAAGACAACACTTTTTATACTTGGAGCTGATCAGTGGTTTCACTGCGGGTGCTCTTGCTTGTAGGTCATGTTCAACTAAACGACGAGACACAGTTTTTCGAGATGAAGTTTTCTTCAGTACAATGTTCATTTCCCGAGAAACAGCAGCAGCAGTTTTAAATCTGTCCTTTTTAACCAACTTTACCATTGCACGATCTTCTCTCTTGGTCGTTTTTTTTTTGGCATACCTGTAGACTTTCTAGCTTCACACGAGCCACAATCATCGTAGACCTTAAGAATACCGTGAACAACACTTTTTGACTTGTTAGCAATCTTTGCAATAGACCCAATACTTAAATTATCCTTCTTTCGAAGCTTAATAATCTGCTGACGAATTGGTAACAGAGTAAGTGGCATTATATTAACAAATTACACTGCAGATATTCTTACTAATGTTTAGTAAACGAACCGTCACGTAAACAAATTCAAAACATTAGAGTTCGCCGGTTAAATATAATAAAACACGGAGTAAAAACAACCGTTCTGATCATTTTGGCCGCCATGGGTTTTGCAGTAAATCACTAAATCATCCATAACTTTTATATTGTCCTCTCAAATTACACCAAAATCTCAGACAATAACAAATAATATCGTATTTATTGTCTGTGAAAATTATAGAATATAAAACAACTTTGATAAAAAAGTATACCTACTTTTCTGACGAAAACAATGCCGTTCTGAACATATTGGCCGCAACTGTATATATATACACATACATACAGGGTGCGGCAGAAATACCTCCCACATTTTAAACTTTCACTTATGTGTTGCTAATGAACTTATGGAAGTGCTAATGATGTTTTCATTTAGCTAATGAACAAAAACTGTAACCCTTCGGTTAAAAAACAGCAAAATTAATTTTTCATAAATGTTGCTTCGTTTTCCTTTTGTCAACCTTTCAAATGTGGGAGGTATTTCGTCGCACCCTGTGTTTATATATATACATATATATATATATATATATAATATATATAATATATATATATTATAGTGTAGTGTGTGTGTGTGGGTGTGTGTGTGTGGTGTGTGTCTGTGTCGTGTCTGTGTGTGTGTGTTTATATATATATATATTTAGTGAAATATCACGAGTATTCTCAAAACAAATTTATACCGATTTTAACTAATATTCTATGTGAGTATATATATATTAGTATATATATATATATATCTATATATATAGTATATATATACATTTTTGAAAATAATTATATTTAATATATATATATATATATATATATATATATATATATTACTACATACATACATACATACATGCATACATACATATATGCATATATATATATATATAATATGTATAGATAGATAGATAGATAGATAGATAGATAGATAGATAGATATGCATATATATATATATATATATATATATATATACACGCACACATATAAATTTATACATTCACTCTCACATAAATATGCATACATACATATATGAGGCGTAAGAGAAAGAAAGGCAGTGAAGAACAAGGGAAAGATCTGTGTGCATCTGCTTGTGTGATGGTATATGTATATGAACAATGTATGTATAAATATGTAGGTATATGTACAAATATAGGTATTAAACAATCACAAATACGCCTACACATACACATGTATATGTATATATACTCAGAGTTAAATAGGCAGACAGCCACATACATAAACAGATAAATACATACATAGTGATGAACACGTATACAAGCATATCGCCACATACTTACATAGATATACATATATTTGCGCAAACAAGAGAGAGAGAGAGAGAGAGAGAGAGAGAGAGAGAGAGAGTGAGATAGCGAGAGAGAGAAGGGGGAGTGAAAGAAAGAACGAGGGAGAGTGTGAGAGAACAAAAATATATTAAATCGTGTGTATGTATTGTGTACGCAGAAAGGAAAAAAAACATGGAATTTTGCATTTCGCTTTAATAATAAACTTTATATTAACGAGAATAAAATTAAAAACCACAGACCGACAAAAGAAATAAGAAAAGCATGAAAAAAAATGTTTGAAAAATACGATTTCTGTCATATAATGTCGATTGTGTTTTAGAAGAAACGCACCGGATGAAGAATGGAAGAATCTGTAAGTTTGATCTCTTCGATAAAAATATGGAACGATAGAATTTGTATCTGAACCAAATCTCAAAGATATTCTCATTAAATATCTTCATAAATATCAACGCATAGGAATGATTACTAATACAAGCATATATTTATCCTATACATATTGAGATTAGTGTATGAGCACATACATATACATATACATATACGCACACACACATACACACACATATTAATATGTGTGTTTGTATATATGCATATATATATATACATATATATATATATAGTATACATCTCTCTACCCCCCCTCTCTCTCTCTGTACACATGTAAATATATATATGTAGACGTGTATATATATATGAGTGTATACACACACACACATATTATTTGTATATAAAGAACAATCGAAAAGTACTCAATAATGCAGTAGCGCACAGCTATTGTTTTTTTCATGAAGCCTCAAAACAATTAGACCTTCATCATATTGGTCTATAATAAAAATAAAATTTTAAAAAACTTGCCTCCATTCAATATGGGAACGCGACTTCACTGCTTCATTGGTTAACACAAACCACATGTGTCACTCGTAACTGTTGGAAATTCAAAACGGATTAACACCGTATTTGTGTGAAGAGGACAAAAATCGTGTTTTCACAGATAAAATATGTTTGACTTAAATTTTGAAACTGTTTTCTTGCTGATCTTTGCACCATATAATGTTTATAAGAATATGTTTCCAGTAGAGATGAACGTAAATGTAATTGGCTTATTGATAGGAACAAAAGTTTAGATTAGATTCTTGCATAGTTTTACGTGTCGAATATCGTGGCGTTATATGTTGCTTATAGATTCAAAATTCGCTAAGAGAGAATTGTTTCGTAGTTTGGTATTTGTATGTCTTTGCCCGGGGAAAGAACAAGGTTCCTTCATTCTTGTTTAAGACGTGTCCCGACTGATTGATGACTTTCAGCTTTTCGGATACATATTTGACAATGGATGCAGCACGTTTTGTTCGACTTCGCATGTAAACAAAACTTCGTTTTGTTGTGAGCATGCTTTGTACTGTCCTTTAAAAACAAAATACTTTTGGAAATGAATGTACAGTTAGACCTTTGTCTCGATCTCAAGGCATACGTATGATGTACAAATTGACTTTTAAAGGTATTTTTGGTTAAACATCTGATTTGTACTGTTAATCGATTATACAAGTTCTATATCAACAACTACTTTTGCTCGCATACATTTCTGCCAAAATTATAAATGTGTGACCCAGTATATATATATATATATATATATATATATATAATTTTAGCCACCGGTTCTCAACATACACTGATAAACAGTTTCGCCATGGGCTCTTAGGAGCACAGTTCGATTTGTTTTTTGCTCTGCCTCTGTTCTGTTTTTGTTTTTCCAACGGATTTCCTTTTTTCTTCCTGAAGAGAAAGACACAATATGGTCCCATTATTCAATCGGATTTTGGTAATTTGTGCCTTTCGAAACACGTGTAGAATGAAATAAAACGATTTCTGTTCAATCTGCGTTCAGCTCCATTTCTTCAATTCACCAATAATGTTATATATATAATATATATATATATATATATATAATATATACAGGGTCACACATAGTTTTCTTCTTCTTCTTCCCTACCAAGAATTCACAATGACCTCGAACCCACAAGAGTAAACAAGACAGACAGAGACAGGCAGAAACAAGGAAAATGTCCCTTGTATTGGAATACTATGCAAATATTCTTTTTAAAAAACTCTTCTTTTAATTTTTCCAAAATGTAATTGTTTTCCATACTTACAGTTGAAAAAGTCTCAAATGACTGAAACCGGTACTGAAATGTTTTTTATAAAATTATTTTAGCATTTTATACCTTGACTTTTATTCCATATATATATGTAGGACAAGATGTAGGACAAGATACTGTGATAGCCTGGGCTTCAGAGGCCCACAGCTCTTCAATATCCTCCCGAAGAACCTGAGAGACCTGCATGGGGTAGGTGCAGATGTCTTTAAAATAAAACTGGATCTCTTCCTGTCAGGTGTCCCAGATGAACCAACTTCACGGCAGGAGGTGCAGATGAGGGCAGCTGCATCGAACTCTCTCATGCACTAAATGGCAATTGCTAAGAAGCATTCGTGAAGTAAAATCATGTAGCAACACCAAATGGCGGTGCCCCAGCATGGCCACAGCACGTGAGCTGAAACTAGATAAAATAAAATAAAAATAAAAATAAATAAAATAAATAAAATAAATATATATATATATATTATATATATAGATATATATATATAATATATATATATATATATGTATATATATATATATATATATATAATATATATATATATATATATATATATATATATATACACGACGGCCATCTTTGAGTTTCCGTCTACCACATTCACTTATTTAAGTGGGTCTGGTCAACCCGAGGCTAAAGTGAAAGTAGCTCACCAAAGGTGCCAAGCAGTTGGACTGAACTTCTGTTGTGTCTGGGGAGAGTCATTCTCTTTTAGTGCCTTATGATTTAACACACTCACCGGTAAAATTTCCACTCATTTACTTATTTATTTTTCTAAAATTTTCGTTGCGTCTTGCAACCTTTTCAACAGTTGTTAACTGAGTCCGTTATCTGAGCTGCGTTCTTTTTGCTTGTTTGTGCGCATGTGTGTGGGTCACTGCGTGTGCTTGCATGCACATGTGTGTAAGTATGTATGTATGTATGTATGTATGTATGTATGTATGTATGTATGTATGTATGCATGTATGTATGTATGTATGTATGTATGTATGTATGTATACATGTATGTATGTTTGTATGTATGTATGCATGCATTCAGGTAAGTGTGTGTATGCATGGATGTGTTAGTGTGCGTATGTATATATGTATGTCTGTACATTTGTATGTATGTACTCAGCATATTCAGGTGTTTGTATGTTTGTGTGTTTTTATGTGCGTGTGTGTGTTTGCATGTGTGCGTGCGTGTACCTCTGTCTCCTTGTGTATGCATGTTTGAGTGTGTGTGGAGGGTGTATATCATACGCACACATAATGCATACACACACTTACATGCATCCATCCATACATATACACGTACATGTGTATGCGCACACACACTGACCCACATACATGCGCACAAAGAAACAAAAAGAACGCAGTGTGAATAACGGACAGAGTCAACAACTGTTGAAAAGGTTGCAAGACGCAATAACAATTTTAGAAAAATAAATAAGTAAATGAGTGGAAACTTTACCGGTGAGTGTGTTAAATTATAAGAAACTAAATGCGAATGACTCTCCCCTGACACAACAGAATATGCTTCAACACACGAACTCACATAAAGAATCTTGCAAACCAAATCCAAAAGCGAAATATATATAGTGGACTTTCTCATCGAAGACGATGTATGAGCGTTCAGAACGACCAGCACAAATGATTTGTTTATAGTGATCAAATCTATGTACTGTACATTAGCTCACTCTCTCCATCAAATCGACGTTGTCTGAATTGATTCACGGTGTACTGCACGTCAGATGTCGAAATGATCACAGGGCAACATGAGATGAAGAGTTTTTTCTCAAGAACGCAACGCTCCATCCGGGATAGGAATTGAACTCACGACGGCTAGATCATGAGTGCAACACCCTAACCACTAGACCATGCGCTGTCACTCATCTGTGTGTGTATATAAATATATAGAAGTACATATATATATATATATATGTATATATATATATATATATATATATATATATATATATATAATATATATATATATATTATATATATATATATATAATATATATATATATATATATATATATATGTTAGCTTAAGGTGACACGCTCTACGCGCGGGTAAGAGTGTGGTTGTTACTTTCTGTTGCTTCCTTTCTGTTTTTTATCACCACATTCTCCCTCTTTGTTTCTCTCTCCTTTCTCTCTCTCATTCCCACTCTCTTGTTCCATTCTCTTGGACTCTCCCCCGCTTTCTCTTACTCTCTATCTTTCTCTATCTATCTATTTCCCATTTATAAACAACAAAAGATCTTGAGTAAGTTAAGAAAGGAAATATTTTGAAAGATCAATCATAAATATCAGGCAGTGACAACGGAAAGGTCTGCTTCAAGGCAGACAGCAAAACACTAACATTTAAAAGGGACAGACGAACTTGCGAGCTGAATAAAAATAAAAGAAATATTGGAAACCAAAGTTTGAAGGGATAGAATCTGAGGATAGTAGAGTCACCATGGCTGGCATTTCTTAACGATGGACAGCAACGCAGTGGCAGTTTAACGGCTGGCGTAAAATTTTGAACTTGATGTAAAAGAAAGTTCCTAAACAAATTCCTGTACATTTTAATCCCCTTCCAGCCCCATTCAGACCCTTTTCACATTTTGATTAACATAACCCGATTTCATTCGGGTCTACTCGGGCCATATTTTATAAGATGGAAAATTTTGTCCTAGAGGTCACGCCTTTCATTTGAGGAAAAAAATAGTTGCCATGCAAACTCGCCAGCACTTTTAACATAGGCGTGCATATTTTCAGCTCAACCGACCACATAATGCACACACACACACACACCACACACACACACACACACACACACACACACACACACATACATACACATATATATACGCATTAAATATATATATGTAAATATATACGCATTATATATATATGTGTGTGTGTGTATACGCATTATATATACAAATGTATACAAATTATATATCTATATATATATACCTATAAATACAGATATATACACTTTGTATATATACATTATATATACATATTTATATATAGAACACACACACACATATATAAATTAACCCAATAAATATCTGATTCATAATATTTGTTCTCATGATCGCGTGGTGGTGGCGATGATAATTCTCTCTATGAATGCAGACAGACGTAGAGAGAGAGAGAGAGAGTGTGACAGCGCTGGCGAAGACGGCGGGGGAAACGTAGTAGACGCTGTCAAGCGACGTTATAGAGAGAAAGTGAAAGGAAGGGAGGAAACAGAGACAGACAGAGGAAGACAGGCAGATAAGAGAATGGGAGAAGACTTGTTAAAGTGTGCGTTTTTTGCCCTAATAACCACACATTTTAAGATAGGGATTTCTAAGCTAGCCCACTTACATCCCCACCTCATTTTATATGTCCCTGTAAATTTTGGTGTCAATCCGACTGGATCTAGTGCCCTTTAACCCGTTCCAATGCCCAATGCACACACACGCACACACACACACACACACCACACACACACACACACACACACTCATACACACACACAAAAAGTAATCATACTGAGAAAGGGTAGCAAAAGGGATACACATTGATTGCTATAAAGATGTAAGCATATCTACATATATTGACATATTTCAATGTATCAATATAAAAACATGGGGATACATTTATAAACACTCATACACATCCTCACACATGTAGAAATGTGTAGATACGTGTGCGCATAGAGAATGTGAAAGGGAGAGAACAACAATTCGCCGTGGACATACATAGATTATTGTGTGTATGTGAGTGTGTATGTGTGCGTATACGTTATATATATATATATATATATATATATATATATAAAGTGACACCGACACTACTCTCGGGTCACGACATGGTAGAGCTGACCATGTACGGGCCAAAGGAAAGCATGGACATGCAGCCTACAAGAAACTCTCAGAATCTTTCCAGCTTGAACTTCCATAAGGCAAACTGGAAACAAATTGAGAAAGAGATCCTCAAACAAAACTGGCCTGAATGTCTCTCCTCGCCAGACATCGACGTGAAACTTCAACAATTCATGTCTGTAATGCAAGCCATATGCTATAAATGTGTCCTAGAGAGAAAAGCCTCTGTACACAAGATCAAAATCCTCAGAGAGAGGAAAATTTTAATGAGACGGCGTACAAAAATTTCAAATCGCCTAAACAAACAAATTGAAAGCAGTGAAAATTCCCGCCTGAAACTAAAACTGTTGGAAATTGAAAAATGTCTGCAACTCTCCCATGAAAAGGAAAGAGCAGACAAAGAAGCCTGGGCTATAGACAACATAAAATCTAACCCCAGAGCTTTCTACAGGTATGCCAAAGAAACAGCTACGGTGCACTGTAGGATAGGGCCACTCCTTGAAAAGGATGGCACACTCACAGGAAATCCAATGAGGGTAAGTGAAATACTGAATGAGCAATTCAAGAGTGTTTTCACTCCACCCCTTGGGCATTTCCAAATCACCAATCCAACTGACTTCTTTACCACTGCAGATATACAACCAGAGACAGCGATGATTGATTACATCAATATAAAGGAAGACGATGTAATAAAGGCTATAGATGAAATGAAAACAAACTCAGCTACTGGCCCCGATGGATTCCCGGCAATCCTCCTAAAAGTATGTAAGAGAGTCCTAGCAAGACCACTGCAGTTCCTCTTTCAGAGCTTCCTTGTAACTGGCAAACTTCCAAGAAAACTGAAGGAAGGTAAAATATGCCCTATTCATAAAGGAGGTAGCAGAGCGGAGGCCAAGAACTACAGACCTATCTCTCTGACCTCACACATCAGCAAGGTCATGGAACGAAAGTCAGAAGGAAACTGATCACCTTCCTTGAAGAAAATGACTTGCTGCCTGACACCCATGGTTTCCGACCAGGAAGAAGCTGCTTAACTCAGCTCCTACAACACTATGACTGGGTGCTGAAACGACTGCTCAACCACTCAAATGTGGAAGTGATATATCTCGACTTTGCAAAGGCCTTTGATAAAGTCGATCATGGAATGATATGTCACAAACTGCGTGATCTTAGCATAGTTGGAAAACTGGGAGAATGGCTTCATGACTTTCTGAAGGATAGAAGTCGCAAATAGTGAGCGGTGTTCCGCAGGGCACTGTTTTGGGACCACTACTGTTCATAATGGCCCTCTCAGACATGCCCTCAGCCACGCAGAGAGCCACGATCACAAGTTATGCAGATGATACAAAAGTTTCACAGGCAATACAGAACCCTGAAGACACTAAAAACCTGCAATGTGAGCTGGACAAAATATACAAGTGGGCTGAAAAGAATAGCATGCAGTTCAATGCTGAAAAGTTTCAAGCTTTATGCTATCAGCATGCAAAACTAAATGCAATACCCAATGTATACACTGGACCCGGAGGGATTGCAATCCCAGAGGCACAATCAGTGCGTGACCTGGGTATTTACATGAGTGATGACGCAACCTTTCGTGTACATGTTGCTAAATTGGCAATGAAATGTAGACGACTGGCTGGATGGATTCTTAGAACCTTTAGAACAAGAGAACAAGAAACCATGATGGTCCTCTGGAGGACACTTGTCCTAAGCCACTTTGACCATTGCTCTCAGCTATGGTCACCATCCAGTGTCAAGTTGATCACAGAACTTGATGCGATCCAACGAAGCTACACGAAGATAGCCTCTGTGCAGCATATAAGCTACTGGGAAAGACTCAAGAGATTAAAACTCTATTCCTTGGAGCGTAGGCGAGAAAGATATGCCATAATATACATCTGGAAGATCCTGAAAGGACTTGTCCCAAACTTTGGCATCGAGAGTTACACAAATGCCAGAACTGGGCGCCACTGCGTGGTGCCAAGGACTTCAGATTTGCCATCAAGATGTAGGACAAGATACTGTGATAGCCTGGGCTTCAGAGGCCCACAGCTCTTCAATATCCTCCCGAAGAACCTAAGAGACCTGCATGGGGTGGATGCAGATGTTTTTAAATTTAAACTGGATCTCTTCCTGTCAGGTATCCCAGATGAACCAACTTCACGGCAGGAGGTGCAGATGAGGGCAGCTGCATCGAACTCTCTCATGCACCAAATGGCAGTTGCTAAAAAGCATTCGTGAAGTAAAATCATGTAGCAAACCAAATGGCGGTGCCCCAGCATGGCCACAGCTCGTGAGCTGAAACTAGATAAAATAAAATAAAAATAAAATAAAATATATGAACATTTTATGCAGATTCACAAAACACAGATACACGTACGTATATATATATATATATATATATATGCACGTGTGCAAATGTATCCTTGTGTGTGTAATGTTTGTAAGCATGTATATATCGATATACATATACATACACGTATATATATTTATATATATATGTATATATATGTATATATATATATATATACATATATATACATATATATACATACATACATATACACATATATATGTATATACATATATATATAGATACACACACACACACAACACACACACACACACAACACACACACCACATATATATATATATATATATACGTATGTCACCATGTAGATGTACATATATCTGACGTACTTGTAATGAAAGAGTGTATATACATAAGTGTGTTAATGTGTGTATATGTACGTGTATGTGCGTGTGTGTGTTGTGTATATATAAGTGTGTGTGTGTGTGTGTACTATGGGTGTGCGTATGGATAAATTTGAATATAAATTACCACCAAATCGCATACAGCCGTTTATATATGAGAGTCAGTGCATGAATGTTGGTAACTGGTAAACAGCTTCGCACATAAACACATAACCACTGAGAGATCACCTTCAGGTCTTTCCTGTTTATGTGAAGTTTTTCAAGCAGTTTGATGTTCTTTCTACATTTTTACTGTGATATTGCTTGCAAAATTAAAGAAGCGAATGATTTTGTTTGCTTTCATCACCTTGCTTGCATCTCGGTATTTTTTAATGCTTATATCATATCAAATATGTGTGAGTGTGTGTGACCGTGTGTGTGTAATATATTTACGTATATACACATTTGTTTGTGCCTACACACGCATAAAATTATATTTATATTGTACTCTCTGTATCTCTCTACCTATCTATCTATCTATCTATCTATCTATCTATCTATCTATCTATCTATCTATCTATCTATCTATCTATCTATCTATCTATCTATCTATCTATCTATCTATCTATTTATCTATCTATCTATCTATCTATCTATCTATCTATCTATCTATCTATCTATCTATCTATCTATCTATATATATGAACAGGGGCGCGAATTGCTCGAGCCAAGTAAAATGTGTGAGGCCTTTCAGCAGCATTTTGCCCGACTGTTCGGGACGAGTGGAGGGCAAGAACGTAGGGTAGACTTCAGTGCCTACCTACATAGCCTGCCACGACTCTCGACAAGAAAGGCAGGGTGCTGCGAAGGTGCCATCACGGCGGCGGAAGTGCGGGAAGCGATGGCAGAATGCTCAAGGGACAAATCACCGGGTTTGGATGGTCTACCCTACGAATTTTACTATTGTATGCCAGACTTGTTTGGAGACGTCTTGGCAGCGGTATACTGCAACTGGCAGCAAAACGGGAGCATACCCGGTTTTGTGAGTCGAGGAGCTGTAACTCTGCTGAAGAAAGATCCAAACAAGGAAACATTATAGATAACTTTAGGCCAATCACTCTGCTCAATGCAGACCTCAAAATTTTGACAAAGGTGTTAGCCAAGAGGTTGGCGCTTGTCAGGGAGAACTGGTCGACAACGCACAAACGTGCGCCGTGCCGGCCGGAGCATCCATGACACCTCCATCTGATGCGCTACATCATAGACAGGGTAGTTAACGAACCTGGCATGGGTGGGGCCCTGATCAACTTGGATCAATCGAAAGCCTTTGATAGGGTAGACCATCGATATTTGGGGGCGGTCCTGAGAGCGGCTGGTTTCGGTCCCGTCTTCCGCGGCTGGATAGCTGCCTTGTACAGGGGCATCCGTTCGGTAATTCGCGTAAATGGACATCTATCGAGACCCTTCGACATTGCACTTTCGGTCCGTCAGGGATGCCCCCTCTCGGCGCTTCTATACGTATTGACTCTTGAGCCCTACTGCGGAAGCTGGCGACTCTGAGGGGCATCCCGCGAGAATTGGATGCGGGACGAGCGTGTCTGCATACGCGGACGACGTCACCGTCATAGTGTCAAGCCACGAGCACATCGAGCGGGTCGGCGAGACACTGAAAGACTACGAAGCGGTGACAGGAAAAATCAACCGGGAAAAGTCAGTGGGCTTGCGGCTCGGCACCTGGAGAAGCAAACCCATGCCGTCCACCAGTACCTCCGTCGTGGGACGCTGGACAGACGGCCCGGTTGAGTTGCTCGGGGTCTGGTTCGGTCCGGACCTCCAAATGGAGAAGACTGGAACGAGATAACGAGTAGGGTGGTCACTCTCGCCCAGCAATGGGCCGAGAGGAAACTGTCCCTAAAAGGTCGGGCGGAGGTGGTGAACGCGTACATCGCGTCCATCATCTACTACCGCCTGACCGTCGTACCTTGTCCCGACCCTACCATCACCAAACTAGAACGCATCCTCTTCCGCTTCTTGTGGAAAGGATGCGTCCCGATGGTCAGGCGATCCATTTGCTGTCAACACCCGTTAAAAGGAGGGCTGGGCATGCCGTGGTTGATGATGCGCAGACACGCGCTGAGACTGCGACATCTCCGGCTCTATGTAGACGACGGTGAACAGGTGTGGTCGCCGTTTGTGAGGCACGCATTCCCGCAACTCGTCTCCATGACCGAACTACAGTCGTGGATCAAAAAGAGGCCGAAGAAGGGCGAATGGCACCGCGAGTGTCGCGTTGCTCTCAAGCAACTCTGCCGTCCCGGGTCGACCTTGAGTGACTTCAACACAACCAAGCATTC
>NC_042998.1:148817657-148830157 GCF_006345805.1 Octopus sinensis | reverse complement strand
TTTCCAAAGACTTGAAGAAGACAGTAATATTGATATGAAGCATAGCTTCCTTTGGACTCGTGACTGCCACAACACATCACATTTCGAAGGTTATGCATTTGCAATCTAAGAACATGAGATTGTTACGAAATACCTAGTAAACATAAGAAACAGCGAGGCCCTTGGATCCCCACGATGCAACAGAAAATATAGATTATATCATATTTTTCTGGAAGACATCACACATGTGTTTAGCAGCTGCTTGAAAATGTCATCAAGGTACTACCTTCCTATACGACACGACGTTGTTGCAAAAACAGTATACAATGCCATTCGGAAAAATGACAGTCTTGGAAAAAAATAGAGAGAATATCCCTGTTATTGAATACCTACAGTAACATCAACACAAGGAATACTGGTGGAACATTTCCATCAAAACGTTTATCAAGTTTAAGCATAACAGACCGGATATTGTTGTTTGAGACAGTTTAGAAAATGGATGGAGTGTCATAGAGTTCAGTTGTCCTACTGATGTGAATATCGCTTTGAAAATCAAAGATGAAGTGGATAACTATGGACAACTGCTTCGAAACCTCTAACTTCTATATCCAGATTATAAATTCAAGTTTTATCCATAATAATTGCAGCAGCTGATTTTGTAAGTAATTGCCTAAATGACAATCTGGATAAGTTAGAGTTTTCAGAGAAAGCAATCAGTCGACTAACCGACACATTATAAATATAGTCTGTAAGCGGAACGGTAAAAATATGCAAGACGTGTCTCAGATTTGAAATATAACTTTTTTTATCTACGTTCTAATACACATGCATACACACACACCTGCCCACATCCATACATACATACACACACATATATATACGTATATATATACATGCAAACTTACACGCATGCATATATGCATACATACACACAGATGTGTACGTATGTACGTACATGTGTATGTATGCATGTATTTATTTGGATATGTGTGTGTGTGCATGCGTGTATCTACGTGTGTGCATGTATGTACGTATGTATGTGTGTTTGGGTGTATCTACTTATGTATGTATTCATGTACGTACGCATGTACATAAAAACACGCACACACACACAAAAACACATATACAAACACTCATTTAGTTACATATCGAAAGTTGCATGGAGCTGCTATAGAATGCTACGTTTCTACAAAAAGCAAAGATCAATAGAAAAGTCTTATTTTATGGTAAGATGTCATTCGATTATATCGACCCAGTTCTTCATTAATATATTATTTTATCGACCCCGAAAAATTGAAAGGTACAGTTTGCCCCAGCCGGCTTTCAATTCGGAAAGTAAAGGGACGGAAGTAAAGGGACGCTAAGGATTCTGTTAATATTTGCTTCCAATTTTAGTACTTCACAAGCAATTAGGGGAAGAGAGTTTATTAATTGCATCGATTCCAGTACTTTATTTTATCGACCTCGAAAGGACAAATGGTAGGGATGACCTCGGTGGTATTTGAACACATAACTTAAACGTCCGGAAAAATGGCTTGCTGTTTTTCTAATAATAATAATAATAATAATAATAATAATAATAATAATAATAATAATATAATATAATAATATAATAATATAAGAAGAAGAGAAGAAGAAGAAGAAGAAGAATAAAATGCCCTGATGCAGTACCAGTCAGTGGCTCTCGTGGCTTGTGATCTTAACTGATTGGAAGTGTTATCATGTACATTGTTTTGTCTTGGTTTAAAAGATGGGCTACAGCAAATATTCTGCTCAATACCACAGATTTGCTTGTCAGTTGTTTGACCTTAACCAGTTGAGCATGTCCCTTAGTGGCTGACGATATGTGCATCTCTGATCGCGAGTAGAAGTAGTAGGGGAGCATCATAGCCATGTGTTGAGAGGGATTCTTTAGGGTTTGAATAATTCACCTCTGGAAACATGGGTGGTTCTTTCAACATCCTTCAACAACCCTTATTCAAGAACCTTTTGAGCGGGATGGGTTACTTGACCAGAAGAAAATTCTAACTGGGCCCAACCTGCAAGGTCATGTGTTGTTTATCTTGATATGAGATCACCATGTCGCGCACCTATGGTTGTGATCCATGCGCCTGGTGTACCCTTATCAGACGGATAGTCATGATCGGTATACTGGGCTTCGTATATTTTACCCTAGTGTCACTTTGATGGCATGCACTGCTCTTTCACTCAATAATAATAAGAAGAACAAAAACAACAACAACAATAACAATAACAATAACAATAACAATAATAACAACAACAACAACAACAACAATAATAATAATAATAATAATAATAATGACCATGACGACGACGATGACGATGATGATGATTGTAATGATGATGATTATGATGATGATGATCATCATCGAGGTGGTGATAATGATGATGATGATGACGATGACGACAACGTCGACGACGACGATGACAATGATAATGATGATAACGATGATGGTGTTGATGGTGATGATGAAGATGATGCCGATGACAATAATAATAATAAGTAAAATAGATTCCAAATCGATGTTTGATGTGATAGAATGATTAAAATACCGTCTCGTATCAATAATATCGTCATTTTCGGAATCTGAAAAAACCATAACTGTTTGTTTTCTAATCTGGTCGATATTGTTCATATATTTGATATATTTACGGTTAATGATCATACAGCTATAAATAAGACATTTATTCACAAGCACACTCACACAGACACACATACATACACACACACAAACACACATAAACACAAATACACATACACACAAAACTCACAAAGACACGCACACACTAACATACATACGTACATACATACATACATACGTACATACATACATACATACATACATACATACATGCACATGTATCTGCTTTTCTTGCTTTTTACTGATAGAAATCGTTAGAGAGTGGCCAGTCTTGAGCATCACATGCAAATCTCTTAACGGGTGTGATATGGACTCCAACATTATATTGAGTTGTCCGGAAAGTTCGTGCCAATTTATAATAGCTTACCTTTCGACTTATTTTAGAACATATTTGAGTCCATAAAATAGGATTTGACTACACCTCCATTTAGAGCACAGTTTAAGCTATCTTTTCGTGGAAGAAGGTTTATATTCCTATAATCTGTGTTAATTCTGTAAGTCTTTAAAATGGAAGATAAGAAAGTTCATTTTTGACACTTGATGCTTTTCTTTTTCCGTAAAGGGAAAAATGCCTCACAAGCAACCAAAGAAATATACGCAGTTTACAGTGATGTTTCTTTATCCTAAAGAACTGTACGGAAGTGGTTCGCAAGGTTCCGAGCTGGAGATTGTAGCCTTATTGATAAAGAGCGATCAGGAAAACCATCCACTATAGATGATGACCAAATCAAGTCATTCCTTGAGAATAACCCACATTGCACAATCCGAGAATTGGCAGAAAGCCTCAGCCTATCAAAATCCGTCGTTCATGAGCACTTGGTAAAGCTTGGCAAGTATTTATTTAAGTATTTATTTAAAAATCGGCACTTACTTTCCGGACAACCCAATATTTCAGGTTCGTACATATTTTACACACACACATACACACATACGCATACACACATGCACACACACACACAAACACACATACGCGCGCGCACACACACAAACATATAAGTATATATACATATATGTTATGATTTAAAATAAACAGTAAAAGTTTGTCATAATAGTGCTCGGAGTTTCGAATGTCGAAGCGAAGAACTACGACACATTCTCGTCAGCTATTAATGGCAACAGACGCTATGAAAAACCGAGAATGGATCGTAGGTCTTCGCTCTGACATTCGAAACTCCGAGTATTATAAGGACAACTTTTTACTGATTATTCTAAATTATAACATATATAAATAATCTTCTATTTCTCTAGTATCGAGGTTTCATTCTTTTGTTGTTACATTTTATCATTATTATATGTATGTGTGTATATATATATATATATATATATATATATAATATATATATATATATATATGTGTGTGTGTGTGTGTGTGTGTGTGTGTAAATAAGGATAAGATCGTTAATTTAACTTTAATATCGGTCTTATCAAGTGGCCAGCATGGAAATAAAAACCTTCAAAGGTAATAATTATTAAAATTATAATTTAGGGTAACCCTAAATTATAATATATATATATAGGATCTTTTCGCTTTGACCAGAAGATTTTTAAAATAACTTCTTTGTAACTAAACACTTTTAAACTTCGTATACTGGTAGAATGTATTTATAAAACATCTTTTTCTCTTGGCTTTCTTGAGAAAATTCTGTAGTTTGTAACATATTTGTTTTTTAATTTCTTGCGTTTCGGCAATTTCAACCAATCAATGACGTCTATTGAGGTGAAAACAATATCTGCCGAAGTCTATCAACAACTTTTTGCTGTGTCATATGAAAATGTCCCTGTTATTTATGACATATTTCATACCAGTTACGTTCGTATGAATAAAAGATTATCATTATTAAACTTTTATTAATAAACACCTATTTTAAGTTCACAACACATGCAGTTTTAATTTTCCTCTCTGTTGCACACATTACATATTATATATTCGTTTAAGAAATAGATTGGGCTTATTTACATTTCTGAAGAAAAAAAGATACCCTTCCCCCACCCCTAATCCTAACCTTAACCCTAACCCTAACTAACCCTAACTAACCCTCCCCACCCCTAACCCTAACCTTAACCTTAACCCTAAATAACCCTCCCCGCCTCTAACCCTACTAACCCTAACTCTAAAACAGATTGAAAGGCAATAGATCGATACTAGGGTCATAATTGTGGGTGGACACTAAAGAGGGAACAGTTTTATTATCCAGTTCTGTTTACGAGTGACCCCTCTGTTTATGGCCACAGGGTATCTTTTTTCTCATAAATAGCAGGGACATTTTCAAATGACGCCGCCAGAAAATGTTACGGCAGTAATCGTTTTCACCTCAATAGACGTCATTGATTGGTTGAAATTGCCGAAATGCAAGAAATTAAACAACAAATATGTTACAAACTACAGAATTTTCTCAAGAAAGCCAAGAGAAAAAAATGTTTTATAAACACATTCTACCAGTATTCGAAGTTTAAAATCTTTTAGTTAATAGAAATTATATTAAAAATTTGCCGGTCAAAGTGAAAAGATCCTATATATATATATATATATATTATATATATATATATGCAATATGTACTGTTCCGTTATTGGTAGGATCAGCAAAAATGTACTGCTTCCAGCGAGTGAAAAATATCCTTTAGCAAACACAATACCCCAACATCGCAGCAGCCTAATGACTGAAAGGATAAACGGTAAAGAAACAAGAAAAGGAAAGCTCGAGGGGAGAGAGGAGAAAGTGTTGTGGGTAGAGAGGGAATTAAGAATAGTTGGGGATGGTTACCCCACAGTGTGTAAGACAGTATGTCTAATCCGGAGAGAGTTGTGTTTTTCAATCCGATTCTGTGAAATTGTAGTAATGCTCGCATTTTGCGAAAATTTCCCTTCATGTTCAGCAGGTTAGTGGGATTCTTGAATTCATGAGGAATATCAGTTTTTTTTAATGCTATTACTTATTATTTGTTATTTAATTGAACGCGACGCATCCATTTCCTTTTTGATGCGACTCTTTACTATATACTGTTTTCTTCCTCCGTAATTCTCTCCCTTCTTCACCGTTTTCTATCTCACTCTCTCTCCCCTCTTTCTCTTTCTCTTCCCCTCTCGTTGCTCACACGTGACCAATTTTATCATGTAGTACTATAGTTAAATATTTTAAACAATGTTGCTATATTTTATACAGTTAAAGTTTACGATTTTTCAGAGGATTAAGAAGAATATTATAACAAAACGATAGAAATTTATGAATACTTTCGAATAAAAAAACCTGCTTAGATTATAATTTTATTAATATATAATTAGCATGTTCCTTTACCTCAATACTCCTTTATTAATACCAGTATATTCCAATTAATCAATATTCACAGATACCAATATGTATAAATATTAAACTATTTCTGGAAAATTTCTTTTTCTCCCTTTATTGTGGTAAAAGTTTGGTATATACTCATGATAAGATTTCCCCTGTTTCATTATCAATGGTTTGCTAGTGGGCGACCCCCTTAATTGTCAGCTAACATCTTGTTTTAAGTTTTCCTTTATCAAATCTCATGATATTGCTTCTAATAAATCTTAATATTTATGACTATACTAACTATGATGTCTGTCTGTTCCATCAGCCCTACCCCTAACGGATACTGCCCTCTGTTCTCTCAGCCTTAGTTATACATGGGATTTGATAAACTAGTCGATAAATTAAAACTGACCCAATGAAAACAAAAAAAATCAGTGACAGGCAGAGAGTTTGTAACAATGTATATCTTCTTCAAAACTCAGTAACTTCTATGCTGGAGTGAGACAGCATATTTTTTGTCTATCTCCTTAACTTCTTGGAGATTTTAGGTATAATTATACTAATGTGTCCATCTGTTCTAATTTAATTAAATTCTATGTCTTTGTGCAGCTGAAGATTGCTCTGCATTTTAAATTGATGTGATGATTGCATTGTTCAACTAAATGGAGCTGCATGAAACGATCGTACTGCATTATCTCTGGAGATCCTTGTTGCTTATTTATAAATATATATATATATATATATATATATATATATATATATATACGTATGTATGTGTAGGCACATATATATATATATGTGTGTGTGTATGTATGTATATATGTGCATATATGTATGTATATATACATATATATAATGTACATATATATGTAAGTATGTTTTATATACTGTTCTAGAGATTATACAGCTATTGATTTAGATTTCAGCCAAAGTTCAATGCAAAGGTCCATCGTAAACAACTTGTTTTTAAATTACTTATGTCCTCAATAAATCGGACTAGTTTCAGCCAGGGGTTGGGATTTCACCTGTATCCAAGTATCCTATTTTAAATTTCAACACCTCTGAACTAGCTTGGTGACTTTAAGTGTCTTGAGGCCGTGTTCACAATAAGGACATCTTTACAGGCAAGTGTCAAGCCTTTAATAAGCTTCAACAATCTGGAAATCATGTATTCTAAAGTAAAATGATTTGACTACCACAGGGTACATTATTCTCTATAGAATTTATACCTGGACCATGACGAAGGCGCTTCAAGCTAGTCATGATGGTAAATACACCAATGACATTCAACTTCATTGATATTTCATAAGTTACTAATACTTGTATTTATCAGAGATTGTGCAGAGAATATTGTTTTGCAGTGGGGCCGAAACCTAGACTGCGAAGAAAGGGCTTCAAAATCACCTTGATGATGTGTACACTAGGCTTTGATAAGGGTTCAAAATATCTCATCGCATGTGCAGAAGGTCAATGAGGAGATTTATGATCATTTTGTCTCCATCTCTTCTATTGTTGCTCAATGCAGGATGGGGTTTACGGCCCGTTGCTATCGTGCAGAACAGTAGCTTATATGAGATGTTATATTTTGTGCATTTCTATATACAGACAAATGAGTTTCACTCTGTCTCTAGCATAGAGTATTGCTTAAGATCTCAGGAATATTGTGTAATAACGATTAGATATTTAAAACAAAAGACATTTAACTCATTTCTAATTGAATACACACACGCATACACACTCAAACAAACACACAAATACGCGCACACACACACACACCACACACACACACACACACACACACACCACACACACACACACACACACACACATACAAACACATGCACATATGAGTAATGAAATCGATCAATGGGTAAGTACATGAATTACCATATACATATAGAAACAGAGATACTGAAAATATGGATTTTCCAAAATATGTATATATGTATGCGTGCGTGTGTGTATGTGTGTGCATGTGTGAGTGTGTGTGTGTGTGAATGTATGTGTGTGTCCGTGTGTGTGCATTTGTAATTATAATTCAAATATATATATATATATATATAGTGTTGATGACACTATATATGCATACATACACATATATAGGTAAGCATGTATGTATGTATGTATGTATGTATGTATGTATGTATGTACATTTATACGTTCATTAAAATTCATAATATTCATAATATTCGTACAAAATACAAAAGTTATAACATACGTATGTGCCTGTGCATATATATATATATATATATATATATATATATATATATATATACTAATATATACTTTATATGCATGATTACATATATATATTTACTCACCTACATTAACATGTGTGTATGTATATGTATGCATATGTATATATACACACACATACGTGTATATATATATATAGATGGATAGATAAATAGATAGATAGATAGATAGATAGATAGATAGATAGATAGATAGATACATACATACATACATACATACACACATACATACAGACATACATACATACATACATACATACATACATACATACATACATACATACATACATACATTTATGTATGTATCTATGCATATATCTATGTTGTGTGTATGTTTATAGATGGAGTGAATATGTTAAATGGTGTCAACATTAGTATGGCAACATTTCGTGTCTCGAAATTGAAAAACGAGTTTTATAACTCAGCTGGAAGATTTCACCTTGAGAAACCTCCATAGATATTGTTCTCGACTCTTCGTGACACGAAATATTCTAAAGGATGTTTAATGTATATAGAAGTCTAGAGATGGGAGTGGAGAGAAGGTAAGAACAACATCAACAATCTACACAATAATATTACTGATGGTAATAGTGGTGTTGTTAACGATGATGATGATGACGACGGCGAGGAATATGATGATGATGGTGATGATGATAACGACGACGACGACGTAGGTGGTGGTGGTGATGATGATTGTTGTTGTCGATGTTGGTCTGAAATTCTAAACTATCTTTTTTATACATGATAATGATAGTGATAATTCTGACTTTGGCAAGATTATTCTGCTCACCAAAAGGCACGAATCTTTGTCTAACTGTTGTTCTCCAATCTACAGGCGCATACATAGAGTTGCTCCATCCCGCTTAATCCGTTTTCCTGCCACAGTTAGCCACCTCCTGACAAAACAGCCCTGAGAACAGCACTTTACACAACATCCTGATTTTTCTCACAACTTAAAAATTCGCTTCTTTAAAGAGAGCGATCTGCCCTCAATCATTTCAGATTCAGTAATAACAAGATCACTCAGAGAGCGCAAGCCTCCGCCAAGGTGTCACCAATGTCCTCTCAACGATTAGCCAGAGACGATTTTTAAAATTAGAATATCTGAAACAAACTCGAGACTAAAAATGAGCGCGACCGCTCTCAAAAATTAAGTAAATAAAACAGAAAAATAATCTAGAATCCTTGTCCCGTACCGCAGCGATCCCAAAATCTAATCAATTCGTGCCAGTGACGAAGCTAAACATCCTTGAAAGTTTCATTCTTGATCCATCCAGCGTTTCTTGAGATATCTTGTCCACGGACGAACAAAGAAACAAACACGACTGTTTTTGTTTTCTACTATTATTATTACTTCCGCCTTCGCTAAGGTGGAGGTAATAATAATAATAATAATAATAATAATAATAGTAGTAGTAGTAGTAGTAGTAGTAGTAGTAGTAGTAGTAGTAGTAGTAGTAGTAGTAGTAACAGTAGTAGTGGACTACAGGAGTAGTGGACTACAGGAGTAGTGGACTACAGCAACTATCTGCTCAATACCGCAGATTTGCTTGTCTTGCTTGTCACTTGCTTGACCCTGGCCAGTTGAGTATGTCTCTTAGTAGCTGACGATATGTGCATATCTGGCGATATGTGCATGTCTGAACAGGAGTAGTGCGGGAGCATCATAGCCATGTGTTGAAAGGGGTTTTTTGAAACATGGGTTGGAGTCTTTCTCCCAGGCAGAATGATACTGTGTCTGATCTGATTCGTCACGAGGTAATGGTCTACACATGGCCTTCGTGCGCAGAACCTCCTGTAACCTAGCCTTCCGGATAATGACGTAGTTCAGCAGACAATAGTGGCCAGACCGAGGGTGTTTGTATGTGAAATAATTCTTCTTGGGCTGATCAAAGAATGAATTGGGGACGCAAGCCTCCTGCTGTGCACAGAAGTTCAGCAGGAGGGCTTCATTGGAGTTATTTTTGCTCCTGTCAAACTTACCAATGATGCATGCATTGGTCTCACAGTCTGCTATCACCCTGCTATTGAAATCGCCTACAATCAGCAAGTTATCTTGGTGGGGAGCCTTGAATACATTCCTTGACAGCTCTTGGTAGAATAAGAAATTTCAACTGACTGCTCTAGGACAGAGTACTATATATGTGTATGTGTATATATAGCTATATATATATATATATATATATATATATATTATATATATATATATTCACACACACATATATAATATAGATATATTAGTATATATATACTTATAATGTATGTATATATATTACATATATATATATAATATATATAATATATATATATATATATATATATATATATATATATTATATATATGTGTGTGTGTGTGTGTGTGTTGTGTGTGTGTGTGTGTATGTATAGTATCTATGAAAAAATATATATATACATACATATACACACATACATATGTGCTTGTGTATACGTATACATAGATATATATATATTGCCACTCTCTTATGTGTGTGCATGTGTTTGTGTGTGTGCGTGTGTGTGTGTATTTCCCCCATATATTTCAACATATCTCATTTTACTTAATTATCTTTTAGCACGTCCATCTTCATTTTATTTTTATTGTTTTTTTTTTTACTTTTTACTAATATTCCCGTCTTTGTTCTCTTGTTTGTTGTTGGTGTTGAGTTTTATATTTCCTATTCGTTGTTTTCTCTAGATATCCAGCTTTTTTTTCTATCTTTTATCACATTATATTAATTTATATATAAAACTGCACGCACGCGCACACACACACACATACCTGTCTTTCAGTTTCATCTGTGAACGCACAAGATCTTCAGGCAAGTAATGACCTGCTCGGAGATCTTGTGCATCAACACATGACATTCAGAGTAGCAAGAGACTACCACAACTACCAATATATATATATATATTTCTTTCTTTCTTTTCTTTTACTTGTTTCAGTCATTTTGACTGCGGCCATGCTGGAGCACCGCCTTTTAGTCGAGCAACTCGACCCCGGGACTCATTCTTTTTGTAAGCCCAGTACTTATTCTATCGGTCTCTTTTTGCCGAACCGCTAAGTGACGGGGACGTAAACACACCAGCATCGGTTGTCAAGCAATGCTAGGGGAACAAACACAGACACACAAACACACACACATATATACATATATACGACAGGCTTCTTTCAGTTTCCGTCTACCAAATCCACTCACAAGGCATTGGTCGGCCCGGGGCTATAGCAGAAGACACTTGCCCAAGATGCCACGCAGTGGGACTGAACCCGGAACCATGTGGTTGGTTAGCAAGCTACTTACCACACAGCCACCCCTGCGCCTATATATATATATATATATAAAACTGTGAATGTGTGTGCGTGTCTGTCTGTCTGTGTGTTTCCCTAAAACTTGAGAACTACATAACCAATTTCATTCAAATTTTATACATGCCTTACTTAGGGTCCGGGGAGTGTCATTGGCAAGAACATTTTTTAGCTTTTTGCCTAAGGCGAACCCATAGCAATATCATATCTTCTCCACTATTTCAGTATTACGTGTTAAAAGTGAAACAAAAACATTTTATGTCAGATAATTTCACTTCAACAATAAAAATTAGAGATAATAATAATAATTGAATTATACGTAGTAAGTAATAATTAAAATCAAATATAATTAAAAGTAAAAATAGCAATGGGTATAAGATTACATCGATGACTTGAACATGAATAAGTGGTTTCACATGAATGGGAATAAATTAAAAATAAAATTAGTGTGCAGAAATGGAATAGTCCAGATGGAGCTGTGCACATACCCTTTACCACGGCTTTTACATTAGATTATCTGCTAATTAGCTAGCATTAAGTATCTATATGAAGTTTGGCTGTATGTAATGTCTGTTTTCTCGAACAGCCGCTTCTACTGAGTACTGCTGTTGGTTTATTTCTTATACATAAAGGAATATAGCTTCAACTGCGTACTGCGTTTTGATTCACCGTAAGGTTTGTTGTTATTATTATCATTGTTTAACTAATGTTATCATGTTTGTTGGTTCCTCGTAAGGGAAACGTTGTTGTGTTGCATTTGTTAAATAATTATAAACCGTAACCCCGCCTCTTTTGGGAGAAGGAGTTTTGGTTATTGTTTAAAAATTGAATTGTGTCCCTGTTTGGGGAAATTGACAATATTTTCATCGTTTATACTGAAGCATTTTTGTTAAAATGCCTTCGATAGAAGAAAGTCCAAAAATTAATTTCGCTGCAGCCGTCGGCGGGCGCGAACTCATTAAAATTAAAATGGAAGAAATACAAACCTATTTCGGATTGATCACCGACAAAGACACCAAACGAAATA
>NC_042998.1:148787657-148812657 GCF_006345805.1 Octopus sinensis | reverse complement strand
TTTTTATTTTCCATTTCATTTGTTTTATTATTATTATTATTATTATTATTATTATTATTATTATTATTATTATTATTATTGCCTTTGCACAACTCCTAACACTGGAAATGTACTACAGTGTCACTACCAGTGAACTAAGGTAACACCCCTTATTTTTCGAGCAACTTACGGAGTATTCGAGCGGGTCCAAGCAGTGCTGTTTTCTGCAAGTGCTCCACCCTTATTGCAGCTCCTATTTGTTCCATGTACTTCTCGAGATTTTTACTCACTGTTCCTAGGGCTTCAACAATTACTGTTACTACTGCTACCTTTTTCATCGACCACAACTGCTTAACTTCCCAAGCTAACTTGTCATATCTCTCAACTTTCCTTTCTTCTTTATCGCATACCTTGTTGTCAGCTGGGCATGCTATATCCATGATCCAGCATAGTTTGTTATCTTTCTCAATTAGGACTATGTCTGGCTTCCTATTCTCTATCGCATGGTCGCATTGAATCATAAAATCCCATAGGATCTTTGCATTTCTATTTTCGACGATGCCTCCAGGTTTGTGGTCGTACCAATTTTTTGCTCCGTCAAGTTCATACTTGTTGCAAAGTGTCCAATGGACAAGCCTGGCTATATTGTCGTGGCGTCTCTAATATTCCTTCTGGGCTAGTGGCGTACAGTGGCAGGTAATATGCCATACGGTTTCACCGTTTTGTCAACAGATTCTGCACTTATCACTTTCTGCTGTGTTGTCTATTCTGCATTTTATTGTTCTTAGTGCTTGCTCTTAGGTATCACAGATTAGAGTCTCCGTTTCCGGTTTTAAATCACTTTTTGTCATCCACAGCCATATTTTTCTCTGTCTGTCTTATCTTCAACATCTCTATGAAATTGATCATGCATTCTTTTCTTTACCCGCCTATTTTCAGTTTCATTCGTTTTCAAATTCTTGTATGGTGCTGTATCTTTGCAATCTTTCATCCTACACAAGCCTAACCTTCTTACTTCTAACAATAGCGGATCTGTGGCATTTTTTACATACCATGCTATGTTGTTTCTTCTGCTCTAATGCAGTGTTCGCATCCAATAAGTCCTCTTCCCTCTCTTTTTCTTGGTACTTTTTCTTGTCACTTTTTGGGTAGAGTGTCCCATATCTAGTTAGGAACTTCCTTGTGTTTCTGTCTAAGCTGTTTAGTTCGTCTGCTGTCCATGCGATTACCCCTGCTCCATATCTAAGGAGTGAAACAGCCCAGGTGTTGATAGCTTCGATCTTATTCCGTCCGTTTAATTTTGACTTTAGGATCAGTCTCAGTCTGCGCAAGAACTTCACCTTAAATTTTTCTGTCATGTCTTTCTCCTCCAATTTATCCATTTCCAATATCCCCAAGTACTTATAGCTCGTCTCTTCTATCTGCTTCATAACTTTCTCCAACAGTATCATACATTTAATTTTGCCTCTCTTCAAGACTAACATACCACACTTTCTCAGTCTGAACTCCATTCTGATGTCAGCACTGAAGGTATACACCGTATCAACGAGGGAACCGACCTGGGCTTCATCTTTACCATAAAGTTTGAGATCATCAATGGATAACAAATGGTTGAATTTTTGTTGACGGCTTTTGAATACATACCCAGGTTTTACTTTCCTCAGAATCAGTGTTACTGGTACCAAGCACAGTATAAAGATCAGTGGCGACAGGCAGTCCCCTTGCATGATGCGCCTTCTAATTTCTACTGTCCCTAAACTTTTTCCGTATGCTGTCAGGTCCGTCCTCCAATTCGCTATACTTTTTCCAAGCAATCGCTCAACATTCGATGCAATACCAAATAGGTTAATACACTCCATAATCCAATAATGTGGGATCATATCGTACGCCTTACTATAGTCGATCTATGACGTGGTTAAATTACTTTTCCTCCTCTTGCAGTCTCTAAGTACAGTTTTGTGTATCAGGAGTTGATCCTTGATACCTCTGCACTTACGCCTGCAACTCTTCTGCTCATGTGGCAGGACTCCATTATTTTCCAGATGTTCGTACATTGACTCAAAGAAACCAGTATGAATGGACATGACACTCTCCCAAAAATTTCCACGTAAGTGGCAAACAGGATATCGGCCTGTAATTGTCTAACGTATTGCCTTTTTCGATGTATTGCAGACACAGCACTGTCCTACCCAATGTCAACCACTCTGGTGTTACTTGGTCGGCATTTAACAAAGTGTTGAGTTGCGCAGCTATTCGTGCATGACATTCACCAAATCTTTTGATCCAGTAGCCTTGAACTCCGTCTGGTCCTGAGGCTTTCTATTTGCTAATTTTCACTTCCTTAACTGGAATGACTAGTTCTGCCAGTGGTCGCTGAGAGCGGTGCCTTGAAAAGAAGCAATTCAACCTGTTCTATTTGTAATTACTGGTAGGAAAAACAATAATATTAATACGCACACACACACACACACACACACACACACACACACACACACACATATATATATATATATATATATATATATTATATATATATAATATATATATATATATATACTGATATTCACGTTGCTGAATTTTTGAATTTCTGAATTCAATTGTGTTGTTGCAATAAAAGGTGTGTTACGTATTTGGGTAATATATTAGCTTTTAAGTTTTCTTAACATGTTCGGTTATTTGTCCGGTTGGAGACTACAGTGGGACTTTTGCAATTAAAAGTATGTTTACATTTTCAAAACAAAAGAAAACAATTTGTAGATAGTAAAGTTTTAAGATTTACTAAATATGGTTTTTTGTATGACCACACAGAGAGAAATGGTAGTGTTCTTAGAATAAAAATGAAAATCGTTTGTGTAGGTATGTAAGTATCCTATCTTATTTTATTTTGAGGGAGAGTTAAAATATTCACAGGAAATTGTAGATATTCCGACCTTTGGGAATAGCAGGAAGAAAGAGATGTTCACCTTGTTGGATTTTTGAATTTCTGAATTACTTTTTCTTTTTCTTTTGGAATTTTTCTTTTCTTTTTAAAAGTTTTGCTGTGGTTTACACTCTTTGTAGTTGTGCAGTCTGTATAAATTGGCTGGTGCTTACTTCCTTACCTTTTTTTATCGTTTTTATTGTGTTGTTACAATAAAAGGCATGTTTACATATTCTGTTAGTGAGGGAAGAAGGGAAGACAAAGTGTTCACACAAAATTGGAGATATTAAAGTTTCTAAATTTTTTTGAGGTGTTCGTTTGTATGTCCGTTCAAAGAAAACTGGTGTTTTTTTTCTTTTTTCAACAAAAAGGATATTTACATTCTCGAATATTCAGGGAAAAAGATTTTAAAACTAATTGTTTACGTGTTCGAAAGCTGTCGATATATAAGTTCCTTAACTTATTTTGGGGGAATTTCAAAATACTCACTTTAGATATTCCAGTCTTTTAGAGTTATTTTTCAGTTGTCCTGCTGGGTTGTATAAGTATTTCTGTCTTCAGCTGCTGACAGGTCAGAGCAGCGAAGAACACGTCCAGCCACTTATTATTATTATTATTATTATTATTATTATTATTATTATTATTATTATATTATTATTATTATTATTATTATTATTGTTATTGTTATTGTTGTTATTGTTGTTGTTATTATTACTGTTGTTGTTGTTGTTGTTCTTCTTCTTCTTCTTCTTCTTCTTATTATTATTATTATTATTATTATTATTATTATTATTATTATTATTATTATTATTATTATTATTACTATTGTATATTTGACTTTTGCTTTGTATTTGTACAAGTTGACTCCAAGTCTCACCCAGAGACCTCAAGAGACAACAAGCTAGAAGCTCAAGTTGGTGTTATGCCAAGGGTGTCATATATTTGGTTTTGTACATTGTGTTGTTCTAGAGAAGGTTTAAGAAAACATAAGAATATTATGAGTTTGTTTTAAAATTTGAGATTACATTCACAGTATTTTACGTAGGATAGGGCAGTTCCCATGACCACTATCTCTTGAATTTCTGCCATTTTGGGGTTTCCTGGTTTCTGAGCTAGGTAGGAATCAGCCCCTTTTGCTATCATTCCTAGGGCACCTATGACAACAGGTAGTGTTTTAGTCTTGACAGTTCCACAGTTGCCAATTTTTATTTCAAGATTGGGACAGTCATATCAATGAGGACGCATGATTTTTGTATGAATTCTTTCAATATAATATCTGGCCTATTCGCATCTATCTTTCTGCCACTTTGAACGTTGAAGTTCCAGAGGAGTGAGATGTGATCCTTTTCAAGCACTGGAGGTTGTTTGTGTTCCCACCAGTTTTTATCATGGAGCAAGTTGAGGTTTTTGCAAAATTACCCAGTGAATATACTGTGCTGCTCTATCATGCGTGGCGAGATACTCTGTAGGCGCAAGAAGACTGCACATGGAAACAACATGATCAATGGTTTCATTTTGTTGTTTACATACTGATGTTGGGCTGCTATGATAAACTCTTCTGTTTCTGATTTTACGGAGATGATTTATATTTTCATGATACATTTTATAGCCATATTGTACAACATTGAGCAATTTCGAGAGATGTATTAAGGCTAGACAAAAGAGGAGTGGTGGTAGAGAGTCCCCGTGGGAAATGCTACATAAAATTATTACATCTCCAGCATTCAGAGATTCATTGACACTGTTCAAAGTCAGTGTGGTTCTCCATGATCTCATACCTACATACAAGAAGTTTCGCAGAGTAGGTGCTATTTTATACATTTCCAGACATTTCTTAATCCAACCATGTGGTAGAATATCAAAGGCTTTTTCATAGTCTACCCAGGCTATCGACAAGTTTTTGTGTCGTTCGTGACAATCTTCCAAGATCATTTTATTGATGAGTAGCTGATCTTTACAACCATAGTACTCGCGTTTACACCCCTTTTGCTTATTAGGGAATATGCCACTTTTTATTAAAAAACTATAGGTATATTCAGTCAAGTCAGATGTTAGTATTTTATACATTGTTGTTAAAGAGGTTATGGGACTATAATTTTTTGGTTCATTTGTTTCTTCATTTGGATGTAGGAATGTTACGCCATTAATGAGCCAAGGGAGAATCATACTAGGTTGTTACAAAACATCGTTGTAAAGTTTTGTTAGCAGTTCATGACCTTCTGGGAATGCATTTAACCAGAAGTCAGGAATTTTATCCTTTCCTGGAGACACCCATTTGCTTGACGTCCTGAGAGCAGATCTTACATCCTCTACTTTGATACCCTTCCACTTTTACTCTTCCAAGGAGTCTAAGACAATAGATATTCTATCATTCCAAGGGGCCTTTTTATTATGTGTTTTTCTTCTGCTCAAATTTTATTCCAAAATTCTTTTTGATGGGACAGACTTTACTGTAACTGGTATTTTCCCTATCTTCCTGTAAAAAGTTTTTGGGTCATTTTTTAACATGTCCTTGAAGAATCTAACGCACTTCTCATACCTTCCTATGCGGGCAGCTTTAGCACATACCTTTTGCTTGATAGGTTCTATGGTGGTATCGATGTGAAGTATGGTTTTCCTATATTCTTTCTTTAATTTTCGGATTTTTGTAGGTTTGGTAGACTTGTCAACTTAAGGTTTTTCAAACATTCTATGTCAGACCTAAGTAGCTGAATTTATTGTTGAATACGCTCTTGCCAAGTAAGCTTTTTGTGGGAATGCTGTCGTTTTCTAATCTTTTCACCGCATAGAATCGTTAAGATTTTCGCGGTTGAGATCTGTAATATCAACATCATTAGCTGAAATTATATCCTAAAGTGTAAGGCAGATTTTACCAATTACTTTCAGGTTTTGGTTAGAGTTACGAATTTTTGGGAGAGTGTCATGTCCATTCATACTGGTTTCTTTAATTTCCAGCCATTCAATCATGATTTGATCTTTTAGCTCATCTTGTTCAGTTGGGTCAATTTCTGTGTGACTTCCTTCATCTATTTGATTTTCATCTGCCTTGCTGTTTATGGTTGGTTCAGAGGGTATTTCACTTTGCTTATCAGTTACATTAACTCTTTCTATCATTACTGAATTTTCCTCAGACCTGGGCTGGTCTATAATTATTTCCTCTGAAGTATCTTCTTTAGCTGCCACTTCGTTCCCTTTATCCCTTACTGATTGTTTAATTTGATCAGTCTCTAATCCAGTTCGTAATTTCTTTTTTATGATGTTTCTTCTGATGTTGGCAAGTTAGTTATTGCCTATGTAGGGTCTAACTTGAAGCTGCTTCTGTCTCCAGTGTAAGTAAGTTTGTTCAGTATTAGATTTATTTGTGGAGAAATACATGGCATGATAAAAGGCCTTAAGAACTTTGTATTTTGCTTTGTGCTTGTATTTTGCTTTGTTATCATTGAGGCATGACGAGCTTGGACGTTGACATTAGGAGACGGACCTGTCTGTTTAAGGTTAATTTTTGGGGACAACACCGCCTCCGAGTTATCTGAATGAAAACATTGCTCGTAACGTAGCTTCTTAAGGCTAACAGATCTGTATTCGTCTAAATTTGTTTTTAATTTTTGATAGATTTAACTCCGGACTTAGTTTTTTGTGGTGTTTAAACTTATGAATTGTTCACTCTGTTAGTTCAAAAAAACAGTTGGGTTTTTTTGCTTCGTTTTTGACACGTGCTTTCATATGCGTGAATGTCTGTCCTGTAAATTTTACGAAGTTGAGTAAACATTGGGATGTATGTGTGGTCCTATGGGTATTAAAATGTATATGTGATTATGTAAATATGATTCGAGTGTATGCATAATCAATTAATTTAGGTACTTACTGTTTTGTTCCACTTATATTTTATAATTTGTAAACTTTGCGGTGTTGATTTCGCATATGTCTATCGCACATGTTTCACTGAGACATCGTGCATTGGAGAAACTGTGCTTTTTAAAGCAGTAAAATTTCGTTTTTGTAATTATTTTTGTTAAAATGTCGCTTCCTTCAAGTCTTCAACAGGTTCTTCTAACCCATTCCACCGATGTTATTAGATTTGTTTTTGAATGGAGATCCCGGTGTAGTACATCCATGTTGTTCTGTAGCATATCTATGTTGTAGTTGTTGTTGTTGTTATTATTATTATTATTATTATTATTATTATTGGTGGTAGTAGTAGTAGTAGTAGTAGTAGTAGTAGTAGTAGTAGTAGTAGTAGTAGTAGTAGTAGTAGTAGTAGTTGTAGTAGTAGTAGTAGTAGTAGTAGTAGTAGTATTGAGGTGATTAACTGACATAATTTTGTCATTCCTCTTTTCGGGGTCGATTAAATAATTAACATGTCAAAATTGGAGTCGATGCAATCGACTGGGCCCCTCACCCACTAAATTTTAGACTTTGTGCCATTAGTAGCAATGATTACACTGGTTTACCGAGAAATTGAGTCAAACATAGAAATAGTTGTTGTAGCCTAATTCTGGGCTGCTGATTTCAGGTACAAAACCAGTTTTCACTCATCACCTATAGTTTTTGAGTTATACATTATTATGATTTTGCATCAATTCACATAACCATATATGTCATCAATTTTTATTTTGTTTTCCAGATTTTTGTGATATATATATACATATCTCTATTTAGGCTTCAGGCACTTCAAAACACCGAGGATGCATCAACAAAGCAAACTCATTCTGATACGTGTGTGAGAATTTCACGACAGTTGCACAGCGCAGAACAACTACTTCCCTCCTGAGAACTACTTACTTTCATCATTTACAACTTTAGCAACTTTAGCAGTTTAGATGAGGTTCGTTAAGGTTGTTAGGTCATTTCCCTTAATTCTTAAGATCTGTCTAAGAGCAACATTATATATCATGATTATGTTGTCATTTTTTGTAGTGGTTCTCTATTGATGATGTCAGTAGACTCAGACTTGCTGAGTTCTCTGATAATATCTTCTTTTGCTTCTATGATCTCTTTATTATTCACCTCAAACTCTGTCATACCTATTCTGGTCTTCTTGAGGTAGGTCTACTTTCTCCTCTTTTCCTGCATATCTCTTCTTCGCTATTCTTTCTTTAGCTTCTCCGTTGAGATGTACTGCTCGTACAATGGGGTCTGTGCCTCCCTCTGTTACCTATTTCATCTCTACCATGAGATATTTGTGTCCTAATTTGGCTAATTTCAGCGTCAGTTAACCGTTTATTCTTAAAGATGTATCTACGTACATTACTTAGTTCATTTGGGTTTATATATCTGCACACTTCATTGCCTACTAAGTTTCTCCATGAAATGTAAGATTGTACTATGAGATTATTGTTTGTTTATTCGGGCTGTATAGAAAGCTTTCAACACATCTCTATGACCCTCTATAGTTCATTTTATGCGTTTTGCTTTAGGCGATGTTTTTGGTGGCTCCACTACAGGTCTAGGGTTAGGGTTATAGTGGATCTGGTTACCTAGTAGATCGTGTTTTAGAGTGTTTATACCAGTAGCCGACCTTTCGACCCGTCTGGTTCCCCACTGAGTTACGAAGTCCTTTTTGTCCTGAGTGGTGACCGATCCAGCATGAGTTTTGGCTTGTCATTAAGGCATTGACAGTGACAATAAGAGACGGGTCTATTTGTTCAGAGTTGACTTTTTGACCTGACGCCGCTTCCTTGTTCTTCGAATGGCTATATTTATCATATAGTAGGCTGGAGCTGGCAGAAACGTTAGCACGTCGGGCGAAATGCGTAGCCGTATTTCGTCTGCCGTTACGTCCTGAGTTCAAATTCCGCCGAGGTCGACTTTGCCTTTCATCCTTTCGGGGTCGATTAAATAAGTACCAGTTACCCACTGGGGTCGATGTAATCGACTTAATCCGTTTGTCTGTCCTTGTTTGTCCCCTCTGTGTTTAGCCCCTTGTGGGTAGTAAAGAAATAATATAGTAGGCTGATAGATCAAAAATCGCCTCTATTTTTTTTTTTGGTAACTGTTTGGTTATGTTTTAAACTGAGTGACAAATTTGCTCCTTTTTATATTAGTTTATGAGAAGTCGCTTTGTTTTTGTTTGGTACGGCGTCGCTCGTGACACGCGTTTTTCCTTTTATTTTCCATGTGTGTACGAGTATGTCGTATAGGCATTGCTTATGTTGCTTATAAATATTAACATGTGCACATGGATGCGTGGACAGTTGCATGTATAGGCAATCATTCAAACTACGTACTTACTGTGTAAACGATGTTTTTCAAGTTTCCTGATGCTGGTTTCGACGTCTCGCGTATGTTGCTCTGAGATATTGTGCATTTAACAAACTAACTATACTTTATATGACAAAAATCTTTCCCGTTTTTTAGTTCCTCTGCTTTAAAAGAACGTTTCCCACAGTTGTATTGCGAAATTTTCCTTCTATCACACCGATTTTATTGGATTGAGCTTGTTTTGTGGAGAGAGCTTCTTAGTGTACGTCCATGTTGTTATTCAGTTCGGAGCTGTTTTATTATTATTATTACTATTATTATTATTATTTTATTATTATTATTATTATTATTATTATTATTATTATTATTATTATTATCATCATCATCATCATCATCATCATCATCATCACATCATTATTATTATTATTATTATTATTATTATTATTACCTGCTGGACCCGTGAAAAATTCACGGAAAATATTAAAAAATGTAGGCATCTGTAAATTGTGTGCTGGTGCTATGAGAAATGTTTCCATATTGTGACAGTTATAGAATATAGAAAGTTGTGTAAAACCCATAGCTACATAAACCAACCAAAATATCTCAGTTACGCAAACGTAAACAGAATTATTATTTAGCCTTAAAATACATCGTACATATTCAAAGAACCTGCTTGGTTTAGTGGTGCGGAATGTTCTACTGGTATTGTTTTATTCTTTTACTTGCTTCAGTCATTTGGCAGTGGCCATGCTGGAGCACCACCCTTTAGACGAAGAAATCGACCCCTGGACTTATTCCCTGTAAACCTAATGCTTATTCTATCTGCATCTTCTGCCGAACAGCTAAGTTACGGGGATGCAAACACACCAGCATCGGTAGTCAAATAATGGTAGTGGTGGGACAAACACAGACACAAACACACTCATAACGATATTATATATATATGACGGGCTTCTTTCAGTTTCCACCTACCAAATTCACTCACGAGGCTTTGGTCGGCCAAAGGCTATAGTAGAAGACAGTCTTTAAAGTATAGAGTTGAATTTCGTGTAGCCACCTGTTGGCAACTGTTTTTCATCATCCATTTTGTAGGGGATATTACCCATTTTTCTGGGCTCTTTTCACAGCTATACTCCGTCCGAAATTTGCATAAGTTTTTGTATCGAAAAAAAAAAAAGGAAGGGCAGGGGCTTGTTTGTAGTTTGTAGAGAATACATAAACATGCCTGAAAATATATGGTCTCCCCCACCCCAACTAAAAGACATGAAGAACTATGAAAGAAGGTGAATAAGTACCAGGGGTGGGGGAAAGAAGAGGGAACTAACAGTCGATTGTTCTAGAACTCCCAGAATAAAAACGTAAACACCTGAAAGACTTTTCCTTTATTCGTTACTGAATGTCTTTCCTTCTTCATCATTGTTAAAAGTAAAGAAGCTAGAAAGGATCGATCGTATTTCAGTTTAATTGTCATTGTAAATGACTGATGCTTTCCTTTCTGTTTCTATCGCTTCACTTCTTTTCTCTGCGGTTAAGAGAGTGAAAGTGCGTGGCTCAGTCGTTAGGGGTATTCGGCCCCGATCGTAAAGTCGCGAATATCATTCCTTGCGACGCACTGTTTTTTTGAGCAAGGTACTCTACTTCACCTTGCTGCAGATGGCAAAAATGAGTTGTAGTTGTAATTCAAGGGGGCCAGCCCTGTCACATTCTGTGTGAAGCTGAGTCTCCCTGAGAACTACCTTATGGTATGCATGTCTGTGGATTATCAGCCACTTGCGCGTTAATCTTACGAGCAGACTCTTCGTTGATCAGATAAACAGGAACCTTGTCGTCGTAACCGATGGAGTGCCATTTTTTAAAAAGAGTGAAAGAAAAGGAAATGATCCATATCGTAAGTCAAAAATGTCATATGTTTAGTATAAGCAGTGAAAACTAAGACGAAATAATTGCTATTCCGCCGTCTGTTTGCCTTCGACTCACACTCAGTTTGATAACAACAGCCTGCACATTGATGTTTATCTGGAGGCTTGGCCTCCAGATCTGTGAGACCCACAAATGTCGCTGTTATGACCGGATTAACACCCACAGTGATCCTAACGACTAAAAAGATTTTCCTGTCCCTATATAGGATCTTTTGTCGTTTTCTTCCAATCATTTGAATGTTTATCTTGCTCCAGTCCACCCAGCTGGCCAAAATGAGTTGTAGCTGTAAGTCACAGGGGCCAACCATGTCATATTCTGTGTGGAGCTGAATCTCCCTAAGAACTGCGTTAATAATATGCATGTCTGTAGAGTACACAGCCACTTGCGAATTAAGTTTATCCTCGTGTGGTATTGAAAAGTGAAAATGACATCCAATATTTGCTGTGTCTATGTGTCTATTACTAACTTTTCTTTGGATCTATGTATCTACTTTTCTAGCGATGGGATAAACATTTAAGAACACAAAACGAACGCTGTCACCAGTCACTATCGCTGTCACTCCCTCTCTCTTTCTCGCTTTCTCTTCACACTCTTTTTCTCTCACTCTCTCTCTCTCTCTTTCTCTCTTACTCCCTCTCTGTCCGCCTATCTCTCGCTTTGACACTCGCTTCGTACAAAAAGAACAAATTAGCATATTACTATCATCATCATCATCATCATCATCATCATCATCATCATCATCGTTATTATTATTATTATTATTATTATTATTATTATTATTATTATTATTATAATTCAGTAGTTTTATTTTTATAGCGTGCTTTCACTTCACTACCGAGCGCAGCTCTGTGTGCCTTGGGTATGTGCTGTGATTTGTTGTGATGCTCTGATGGTTATTGTATGGAAAGTGTTCTGCGTAGGATGTGTGCAGTGCCTAGTAGTGCAATTTTCTGTATGTTATATGTGTTTGTAAGTCCTGGTGTTTTTGTTATGTATTTGTCTGAATATTTTTTTATCATGCCTAATGCACCCACTATGATAGGAATTGTTTCTGTTTTCAGATTCCACATTCTAGTTACCTCTATTTCCAGGTCTTTGTATTTTGAGAGTTTCTCCATTTCTTTTAGAGACACGTTGTCATCTGCCGGTATTGATACATCAATTAGAAAGCATTTTTTTTCTTCATGATCTCTGACAACTATATCTGGTCTGTTGGCCTTAATTTCTCTATCTGTGTGTATCGGCATATCCCAGAGTATGGTTGCTTTCTCGTTTTCTGTGACCTTTTCTGGTGTGTGCCTATACCATCTTTTTTCTGTTGTTATTCCATAATGTTGGCATAGCTTCCAATGTATGTAGGTTCCAACTCTGTCATGTCTGTGAATATATTCCTTCTTACCCAGGACTGGGCAGCTAGAGATAATATGATTTATTGTTTCTTGTCCATCTCCACATATTCTGCAGTTACTTGTAATATTTCTTTTCATTACATGTTTTTGGTAATTTCTGGTGGGGAGGCTTTGGTCTTGTGCTGCAATTAAAAATCCCTCTGTTTCTGCTTTGAGTCCTGAGCTTCTCAACCATTTCTGGGATTTTTCTTTGTCTATTTCTTTTGCGTTTAGTTTAGTCCAGTATTTACCATGAAGGGGCTTTTCTTGCCATCGTTTTATCATGGCTCGTTGCTGTTCTATTTTTAGTTTGGATTTCATTTGTTTTATAGCTTTTGTTGTTTCTTCATCATCATCTTCTTCTTCTTCATGTTTATTAGGTGGTATGATTTCTTGTTTGTATTTGTCAGCTTCCTTAAATACTGAGAACAGTTTTTTGTTTTGCTCGTGTTTTGCTGCTATCTGGATCAGTTTTCCTTCCTTCTGAAGTAGGTATTTTTGCAGTCCTATGGTGGTTATTTTATAGTAGTTTTCCAGCTGTATAAGGCCTCTACCACCTTCTATACGTTGTATATATAGTCTTTCTATGTCAGATTTTGGGTGATGCATCCTAGATCCTGTCATTATTTTTCTTGTTTTCCTATCTATTTTGGACAGTTCATTTCGTGTCCAGTTAAGGATATTGTAGCTGTAACTTATAACTGGGACAGCTAAAGTGTTGATACCTATTATCTTGATTTTAGCATTGAGCTCTGTTTTTAGTATTGATCAAACTCGTCTATAATATTCTTTTTTTATTTTCTCTTTCATTTGTGTGTGTTGTGTCTTATCTAGTTCATGGATTCCTAAGTATTTGTAAGTTTGGCTTTGGTCTAATTCTTTTATTTCATTGGTTTTATCTAGTGTGATATTGTTACTCTTAACTAGTTTTCCTCTTTTCATGGTTACTTTGCCGCATTTTTCTAATCCAAATTTCATATCTATTTTTTTGGTAAATCCATGAACTGTCTTTAATAGTGTTTCCAGCTGTTTGTCATTTGCAGCGTATAGTTTTAGGTCATCCATATATAAAAGGTGGCTGATCGTTTTGCCGTAACATTTATATCCGCATCCAGTTCTATTTAGTATATCAGATAGAGGTGACAGTGCCAAGCAGAAAAGGAGTGGAGAGAGCGTGTCTCCCTGGAATATTCCTCTTCTAATGGGGATGTCTTTGGTTTTCATGAGTCCCTCTTTTGTTTGGAGGTGTAGGACTGTTTGCCATTTATTCATAGAGTGCTTTATGAATTTTATGATTGTTGGTGCTACTTTGTTAATGGCTAGTGTTTCGAGGATCCATGTGTGGGGGATGCTATCAAGCGCCTTTTTGTAGTCGATCCAGGCCATACTGAGGCCCTTCTTCTTTCTGTGGCTGTCTTCAGTTATGGCTTTATTAATCATTAGTCGATCTTTACAGCCATATGAGCCTTTGTGGCATCCTTTCCGCTCTTCTGGGAACAGTTTGTTTTCGTCCAGGTGCTTGTTCAGCCTTTGCTGAACCGTTATTATTATTATTATTATTATTATTATTATTATTATTATTATTATTATTATTATTATTATTATTATTATATTATTATTATTATAATAATAATAATAATAATAATAATAATAATAATAATAATAATAATAATAATAATAATAATAATAATCGACTTTATTCAGAACTGGTCGTATTCCCGGTTAAATTTATGCGGGTAGCGGGTTAGTACATGTAACCTTAGATATTCACAAGCTTTCAAAAATCTTTCAAGTGATAACCTTTCCTGTTCCTAAGTCACAAAATTTCTGTAGATGGTCTATAGGACATTCCATTCTAATCTCCTTCCACCATTTGTCTGTATCATACTTCATAGTTCCTAATGCACCAATAATTACAGGCACAACCTTTACAGTTTTCATATTCCAAATTCTTTCGATTTCAAATTTTAAGCGATTGTATTTTTTAATTCTTCGTCTTTCTTCACAATTATGAAATCAAAGGGACATGATGACTCAATCAGTCAGCAAATTCGCATTTCCTTGTCTATTATCATTATATCTGGTGTATTGTTTTTTTTTATCTTCTCATCCGTTTGAATTGGAAAATCCCATATAATTTTGCATTTTTCCGATTCAAGCATGATGAATTATTCCAAGTACAACCAGTTTCAAACCCCATTTCTGACAAAACTCTTCAATGAAGCACTTTCACAACTTGGTCATACCTCTATTTCTTCTATTCAAATCTATTTCCACCGTTTGTTCCTGAACCAAGTTGAGACATCTGCAACAATGTGTGGCATTAATTCATCCAGCATTCTACTTACCTTACATTTTGAAGACCCCTTCTCCCCATATACATATTTTCTCAACTTGTTGGTTTTTAACGCTTGATCTTCAACTGCTATAAGAATGCCCTTTCTTTTTTCAATTGCCCTTTATTTCAACCAAGTCCAGGTTTTTGTTCCACATACATCTCTAGTGTCTTTCCAAAACTAACCGTCAGACGTGTCTCATGAATCTGCTTAACATGCTCTCTTTGAATTTCATTTTTGTCCTTTTCTCCTACTCTACACTTGATCACCTCTTCCACAGCATTTAACTTTCTTCAAGTACAACCAGTTGCTCTTCAAGTACAACCAGTTAATATCAACTTTTGGATAGTGGACTCCATACATAGTCAACAGTTTTCTAATATCCCTTTCAAGTTTTTGTCGCTTTTCGTCTACCCTACAATTCCAGCTCTATATCTGATAACAGGCAGTACCCTTGCATTTACCGCTCCAATAGCATTTTTAAAATCCAACCTTGACTTATATTTTTCTGACTCTTCTTGTATACTTCCTACATGTAATTTGTTTCATCTCTTCATGTTTTATTTCCTCTTCATCCAGTATTCCTGAAGACCAATACCACAATCCTTTCTCAACTGCTTTCATTGTTTGCCCATTTGGCATTTTACTTCCTTGGCTTCCTTCAAATATTCTCCATTTCATTAACAATATAGTGCACTTTTCAATTCAGAATTCCATACCCAAAGTATATCATTTAAGAAAATGCGAAGTATGTACAACACTTTCAAGCTGCTGCTCATATTTTGCATAAAGCATTATATCATTCATAAAATTATGATTTATCTTCCCAAATCATAAATATTTTGACTTCCCATAACATCAAACTAAGCAGTATCATGACCAATACAAGTAACAGAGATAAACTATCACCTTGAAATATACCACGTCTGACGTTCACTTCCTCAAGTCTTTGTTTTTTTTCAATCAATTCAGTATTCCAAAGTTCTATACGTTCATTAACCATTTTCTCCATATTTCTGCCTCTCCAAACATTATTTTACTTATCCAACTATATGGTACTATATCATATACTTTTCTGTAATCCACCCAATGCTACGTCCAAACCCCTCAACCAGCGTCTGCAATTTCTAATTATTATTTTATCAACTAATAACTGGTCTTTAGTAGCCCTGCTTTGCTTCCTGCATTCTTTCTGTTCCATTGGAAATAAATTGTTACATTCCAGATGACTTTTCCTCCAAGACACCAGTTATAAGCTTCCACATAAGTGGTAAACAGATTATAAGTCCACCGTTTGACCCCAATTTACCTTTCAAGGGATCTTTGGGACATAACAGCTTTTGTCCATATGTCATCTAGGTAGGGATATGTGCTTGCTGCAGGCATTCATGAAGGTGTGCTGCGATCCTTTCATGCAACAGTGTAGAATCTTCAGCTAACAACCTTGTACTCCATCCGCGCCTGGTCTTTTCCAGTTTGGTATATTTTTACGCATATATTTATTCATACATTTATATATTTATTTTCAGCCATAGTTTCATCACTTATGTGGTAACATTAGGTTCTTAGAATTTTCCGGAAAAGTATTCTTAATTCTAGTTTTCATAATTTTTTATGGGTTTGCTGATGTTTGCTATGTACACACAAATATATGTATATTCCTATATGAGTAAGTGTGAGAGTGAACGAGAAAGAATATTGATATGAACATGTGCGCGTGTGTGTATGTGTGCGTGTACGTGCGCGCGGGTATACACTCATAAACAAATATACTTATATACATATATATCGTATGCATATAATACACAGTGAATAAAAAATTCCTGTATATGAAAATGTATTCATATAGAGTCATCTATCTATTTATCTAGTTATCTAGTTATCTATCCAATTACCTATCTATATCTATATACATGTATATGTATGTATGTGTGTGTGGGGGGGAGGGACAGAGACAGCTTCAAAGACAGATAGATAGATAGATAGATCATTAGACAGATAGATTTCTCGACAGCTATTCATAAATATACATAAATATATATATATATATATATATATATACATACATACGTATACACACATATGTATACACACACATACACACATACAGACACACACACACACATATATATATATATATATATTTCATACTTATATACATACGAAGAAAATACAACATGTAAACACCAACATAACAAATTACAGAAATGTATGCGTAGCTACATGCACGATAACAGAGAAACACACCTAATACGAACCTACATGCAAATATAAATTAAACACAAAAGCAGAACATATACACCCACTCATTACTGCTCACATGTTTTTATACAAAAAAAAACCAGAACAATTATACACACACACATATACTCACACATATATGTATATATGTATGTATATATATATATATATATATATATATATATATATATATTATATATATATACCCACATGTATATACATGCGTATGTGTATATATAAGTGTTTATATATATATACATGTACATATATATATATATATATACATACATATGTACATACATATATATATATATATATATATACATATATACATATATACATATATATATTTATATACATTTATATGTCTATATGTGTATGTGCGTGTGCGGGCGTGTGTGTGTGCACGTGTGTGTGTGTGTGCGCGCACGTGTGTGTGTATATATCTTTACAGGGAGATTTTTATCTTAGAGCGGAAAAATATTGTATGTCGTTACAAGTCTTTTTCGTCGTCGTTATCTGAAAATATTGTTTTGTTGCACTCAGCGATCGATATTTCAAAACGTATTTCACGATTTTACCTTAGCAGCGAACGTAGAGTGTATGTAAATTCAAGTTGGTTGTTTAGTATTAAATATTTAGTATTTTCCAGATGCTGACTAGAAAATAAGGTTAATACATCAAAATAATGAAGTCTTTCGCAGCCACATCAGCTACTGACATTTTTAGAATATATAATTATACACTCATTAAAGTATAAGCATTAGAAAATTTTAAAATATACAGAAGCATCGCTAGAACACATCTGGAATAATATGTATATGCTGTGTGCTTGTGCCTGTGTGTGTGTGTATGTGCGTGTGCGTGTGAGTTTGTTGTGAGTGTTTGCTTTATATATGTATGTATATACACACATATAACATTGACAGAGTGGATATAAAAATATTATATATATATATATACATACATACATATACGTAAATGTCGGACGATGAAAATGAGTTCTCAACACTGCATTGGTGAATATAATTTCTATTTTGTGATTTAAAACTACCATTGGTTTCATGTTAGGAAAAGTACGAAAATATCCTAGCGTCTTAACAATTTTTCAATCCGATCACTATTTTGGAAAACACAGCCCCGTTTAGTTCACGGGGCTTGTCATAAATTCACGTGGATAAAACACTGTATCAGTGAATCAAGTGAATCAGTAAGTCAGTGAATGGAGGGACGTTACTCTTGGTTGGCATCCTTTAGATGTTTGTCTCCCTTTCGTCATTGCTGTGATGTAAACTGGAACCTACTGATTTGCTCGCGGGCCCAATTAATTGCGTTATGAACGAATCAGTGATTTATGTTCTGCTATTTCAACAGACGTGCTTCATCACTGATACACCATACAGAGTCCAGACACAAGCCTATTCAACTTTGTTGCTGCACATAGTATACGAAAAATTGTTGTGTGGTTAATTTGTATGCATGGTTTTGCTTTTGTTCTCTGCGTGGTGTTCTTATATTTATATGCTGAGTTAGTTCATCATTGGGGCATATTTCTTTTGTGTGTGGAGTTTGTGTGCTATATGTGTTCACGTTTAGGAAAGGGATTATCCTGGTGGGATTACCGTCGCAGATAGTGCCTCTTCTTTGATATATTTGAGTGTAAAATATTGCTTGTGTATCCAGGTAGAAGTGAAAAATAGGGCAGTTTATATAAACGAGAACCAGTTTTGACGTAGATCAATGTTAACCGGAAGATACTATGATATTATTGAAGAGTGGACGCAATGTTCTGCTTCAAAGAAAGTATATATATGATTGTTTGTTTGTGTGTGTATGAGTGTGTACATACATGCATACAAACAAACAAACAAACAAACAAACAAATAAACAAACAAACAAACAAACAAACAAACAAACAAGCAAAAATACCCTGTTGTTGATGTTGAAATTCCAACGAAGGAGGCTTGGATCTAGGTTACAAACCGTTTCTTTCTCTATTAGCAAGAAATCTTGAAATAAATTGAATAATCCTTTCTACTCCAGGCACAAGGCCCGAAAATTTTGGTGAGGGGCCAGTCGATTAGATCGACCCCAGTATGCAACTGGTACTTAATTTATCGACCCCGAAAGGATTAAAGGCAAAGTCGACCTCGGCGGAATTTGAACTACCGCTAAGCATCTTGGCCAGCGTGCTAATGTTCCTGCCAGTTCCTCGCCTTGAAATAAACTGAATAATGACATACATGCACATATACACATATACATCTTGTGTGTGTGTGTGTGTGTGTGTGTGTGTGTGTGTGTGTGTGTATGTGTGTGTGTGTGTGCGTGCGTGTGCGTGTGTGTGTACGCGTGTACTTGCGAGTCTGTATGTGCTTGTGAATACACATAAATGTATCATGCGACAAATTTTTTATTATATGTTTTTATGTGAAGATAAACTGGAAAGTGATGAATTTTCATTCTTCAAATATTCTTATATGTGCTATAACCTATTTTTTTGACGATAACGTACAGATAAAAAGTTGACCACGTGCGTAGAGTGTACCATATACTATGTGCAGCAACAAAGTTGAATAGGCTTGTGTCTGGACTCTGTATGGTGTATCAGTGATGAAGCACGTCTGTTGAAATAGCAGGACATAAATCACTGATTCGTTCATAACGCAATTAATTGGGCCCGCGAGCAAATCAGTAGGTTCCAGTTTACATCACAGCAATGACGAAATACCGTTCACGTTATTTCAGTAGAAAATCACTGTAACTGTACATCTATACTTACATTTTCAATTAATCCTCATTAAGTCATGTTTCAATTATTCACATAAGAAATAGCTGAGTCCTAGCAACAGTAAGAAACTCCTGCTATACACCTCCTCAGCTCTTCCTATGCTGTTTCAGCTTTGAGTTTCTACAAATATTCTACCTTATGTTATTGCGCTTTAGGAAAGTCATTCTACGAATTCAAACTCATGCACTAGCTTCATTTACCTTCCGTTCTATTATCAATTAATTAGGTAATTTCTTTATAAATAAACAAATTTTCTAATTAATTGATCGTTTGTCAAAATGCTTTCGTCACAGCTTGTGATCTTATCGGTGACGATCACAGAGATTGTGTAAAAGAAGCACATCATAGTTGATAGCATCAGAGATTGTGACGAAAGAACTTTTACACACTAATTAATCAAATAGTTTATTCATTTTTCCTTTATCAATTGTTTATCTAATTAATTGTTAATAAAACTGAAGTGAAGCATAACCAGTTCGTATGCTTTAATTTGCTGTATGACCCTACCAAAGTACAATAACACATGTTTCCACATCAAGAATCTTGCAAAACCAATACAAAAACATTATACCTTATATTTACACATGAATGTCTTGTAGTTTACTGCTAAATAATTTTCTTTCTCTGTTCCTAGTCAGTAGTCTTACTTGTGTGCAGCTTATTCTCAATAACCTACATTTCTATACCATGTTTACTTGTAAAAGGTTGCTGATAGTCGTTATACAGAACCTTATCTGAATCTAATATCAGTTCTCTCTTCCGTGATATTAGGTTCCTCTAATTTTCGACAACTTGCAATGAAAACATTCGCGTCTTAGCTATGGGTATCTTTCTTTATTTTAGATTATTGTTGTTGTTATTATTATTATTATTATTATTATTATTATTATTATTATTATTATTATTATTATTATTATTATTATTATTATTATCATCATTATTATTATTATTATTATTATTATTATTATTATTATTATTATTATTATTATTATTATTATTATTATTATTATTATTATTATTTCGTATTGTTAACTTCCAAGATTGTTTAGCCATGCTAGATAGTGGTAATGTTATTTATTACATTCTACAGACTTCTTCAGAATGCTTCCAGATATTTGGTCACGATAGAACGATAGTTTTTCTTTTATTCTGCTATCCACAGTTTGAAGAATTTGTAGCGAACCTGCAGTTAAGTGATTATTATTTTTATTTTATTACCTTTTTTTCTTGAGTTTCCTTGTCTGAAGGTCAATATATTTGAAAGATTCTGTATATTCGATTCTGTATATTTTAAGGAATCTATCTTTAATTCAGAATCGCAGTCTAACGAATTTGTTTTACATTTTATTCTTCACGATAGAGAGCAAGTTTCTGATGTTATCCTTTAAACTGTTAATCTTGTTGCGGAGAAGGTCAGTATATTTTCGTGTTGAGTTCCTTTTACTCTGATCGATAGCAGTTGCTGTGCTGTCCAATGATAATTGAAGAAAAATAAACACGTCCATGCAATGGTAATAAATCAGAAGTTACCATGCGTGTTAGATATTTCCATGCCACATCAACAATGCAATATCACTTGTTGTTAATATGGTCGCCGATAACGTAAACGCTTCTCTTGACCCCGGTTGTAAATGGTTTGACCCGCAGCAATATATTGGAAAACAACACAACAATTCCAGTTTAAATTCTCTCCGAAGAAATAACAAGAACTTTACCATTTCCATTGGTCTGTGTCAGTATGTCAGTAGAAAGCTAGCGAAAGTGCAATGTTGCAATGTTGGTTGCTGTGTTAATCTTCTCCCCCCCTCTCTCTCTCTCTCTCTTTCTCTCTCTCTTTCTCTCTCTTTTTGTCTTTTTACGGTGTGTTTGTTTCTGTAGATAGTGTGTAGAATATGTTGCCCCTGAAAAAGTTCTTTCAATATTCACATCAGTTACTAATCAGGTTTGGTAATTCTGCTTAACGAAAACTGTTATCGTTGTTGCTTAGCACAAGTTCAGACGTGTGTGCAGTTATGATCACAGATATTCCAGCCATGACTATTCAGTCCGAATCTCAAAACATAATGAATCTAGAAAGAAATAATCCAACATATCATCCAGTCTTAAGTTGGTAAAATACGATTTGAGTGAGATTTGACTGTTATTTCTAACAAGTGAAGCTACCTGCTTAGTTCGTCTCCATCAAAGTTTATTACCCAAGTGATTACATTCCCTGCAAATTTACCATGTTTCCCATTTACCATTCTCGTGCCTCATGAACTGTTTGTGTTTCCTTTTCAATTTTTTTTCCTTTTATTTTTGCTTATATGAAAATAACCCGGTTATCGTTGTTCTCGCTGTAGCCGTCGTTAGCCATTGCAATCATTATAGCCATCATCCCCATCTTCATCATCATCGTCATCATCATCGTCATCATTATCACCATTATTGTCACCGTCATCGTCGTTGTAATCATCCTCATCTACGTCATCATCGTCATCATCATCGTCGTCGTCGTCGTCGTCGTCGTTGTCATCATCATCATCATCATCACATTTAGATTGTGTTTCAGGTATTCACGAATACATTTTATGTATACGCACCCATGTTTTGATTTTTTTTTAAATCTCCGTATATTTGCAATTTATTTGTAAATTTATGTAAGACTGTCAACTAACTTTAGATACAAAATTGCTAAAACACAATGGCAACCATATCTATTATATTTTAAATCTGATACCCGTAAAAATACAAAGTGAGAAGAGAAGGAAAGAAAACGAGAAAAGAAATTGCAGTCAGTGAATTATAAACTAACACTGGTAGCCATGTTGACTATGACGTCACATTGCGTTGTAGGTTATGGGAAATATCGACCAATCAGAGTTAGATACGTGATTATGGACCAAGAACACTGCCAAATGTCACATTACACTTTAACCTCACACTGTTTCCAATCTAAGCCTGCCAAAACAACGCCTCCAGAAGAAACGGGGTCCAGTTAAAATGAATTGCTGGCGTTTAACCAACGATTTAGACATAGTGATAGTGATGGCAGTTGTGGTGGGTGAAGCTGGTGGTGGTAGTGGTATGAGTGGTGGTATGGGTGATGGTATGGGTGGTAATTGTGGGGATGATGATGATGATGATGATGATGATGATGATGACGGGGATGACGACGACGACGATAATGATGACGAGGTGATGGTGGTGGTTTTGGTACTGGTGGTGATCCTGGTGGTACTGCTACTGGTGCTGGTGGCGTTCATGATTATCGTCGTCATCATCTTCATCATCACGACAATGAGAATAATGGCGATGATAATGATGAGTGTAGTGGTGGTGTATGTGGTGGTAGTGGTGGTAGTGGTGAAAATGATGATGATGACCAGGAGGCGGAGGAGAAAGAGAAGAAGAGGAGGAGGAAGATGAGGAAGAAGAGGAGGAAGAAGAGGAGGAAGAAGAGGATGGTTGTGTTTATGGTGATGTAGATTTTGTTGAAGTTGATGATGATGACGATGGTGATGGTGGTGGTGGTGATGGTGGTGGTGGTGATGGTGGTGGTTGAGGTGGTGGTTGTGCTGCTGCTGCTGCTGCTGCCGCTGATGGTGGTGGTGGTGATGATGACGATGATGGTTATGAAGAAGTTGTAGAGGAAGAGCTGGCGATAGGAGATGAGGAAGAGAAAGGATGAATATTAGTGATGAGTGCGATTCCCTCTTAACAATCGTCGAGCCCGCCGCCATCACACTCTCCACCACCTGTTCATTAATAAATATCATTTCATTTCCTATTCTTTTTTCGCCACCTTTCTTTTCCTCTTCCTTAACACCAGCGACCGCTTCCATTATATCACCACCACTACCACCATCATCTTTACCCACAACTAAATGGCACAACAAAAATGTGACCTTGACGAGGATTTTATCCCTACCACCACCACCACCACCACTATCATCGCCACTACCACCGCCATCACCATCTCCACCAAAACCACCACCACCACCACCACCACCCTAAGTTGGAAGACTCTTAGACGATCGTTTAGGCAAAAGCATCTAGCTCGGTCTCTGTTCAAAGTACAAAAACTGTGACCCGATAACCAACACCACTATCAGTACTCCGAACCCTACACCCACAACTGACATCAACAGCAACAACAACAGCAGTATCGTCACATACTCATCCTTATCATTTTCATCCTCTTCGTTACAATCTTTTTCCATCATCATCACGAGCAACACATCCTTCCCAAAATCATCACCATGATTACCTTATTCGTCATCATTGTACCCCCCCTCCTCCTCCACCACCTCCTCCTCCACCACCTCCTCATATTTCTTCTTCTTCTCCTCCTCCTCCTCTTCCTTTTTCTTTTCTCTCTCTCTCTCTTTTCAGTTCATTATCCTATCAACAACTAACTGACCACCACGACCACGTAAAAATTACAATCAACATTTTATCACCCTTCCACTATAATCAAACGTATCAGATAAGTGTTGCGTTAAGAAATTTCTTTTCAAGGGACATGGTCCCAGGTTCTATCTCTTTGTGCGGCACACTGGGAAAGTATTTCCAACTCTGGCCTCATTTGCCCTAATATTTTTGTGTGAAATCCCGTCAACAGAAACTGCAAAGAAACCTGCCGTATGCGCGAGCGCGCGCCTGTGTGTGTGTGTGTGTGTGTGCACGTTAATTCGTGGTGTGGCGTGTATCTATGTTGATTTTTCCTGTGATAAATCAGTGGTGTGTGAAAAACAATAACTTAGTCGTTCGAAAAATATCTATCGATAAAATGCCAGATTGAGACAAAAGCAGAGTCGATATGATTGACTAAAACCCCGAGAAGAATCTCTCAATATAAGAATACTTTCTAGTAAATCAACAAAGTGCATAAAATTTTTGAGAATTAAGTTTTTGAACCAAGTTACAATTTTTAAAAATGTTATATATTTAGCCTTACTGTGAACATAGCAGAATGAGGTTAATTTACAAAGGTCTCGGAATCCAGGAAAAAGATAGAATGGAATGATTTGTTGCTTCTCATCAAAGCTGTTGTCAGGGTCCGTTTACTTTCACGGAAGAGCCCATAGACAACGGTAAGGATATTATACTAGCAATGTAAGCGCGACTAATCGATTAGTTGACTCGATTTTTCTCAGTGACAACAACCCTTTGATTGTTTAACCATGGGTCAGTTTTCCCAGTGAAGAAAAGAATAAACAGATATTAAGAATGAATAGATGCG
>NC_042998.1:148772657-148777657 GCF_006345805.1 Octopus sinensis | reverse complement strand
CTATTCCAATCTCCTTCAACCATTGCCCATATCTTTGCTTACAGTTCTCTATGTACAAATTATTATAGGCACATCCTTTCTTTTTGTAGTTTACAATTCAGATTTTAAGGGATTGTATTGTTTGTTTTTTTTTTGCTCCTTTTTTATTTTTTTTTTTCATCTTCATTCTTCACGATCATGGAATCAAATGGACATGATGGATCAATTAGTAAACAACTTTGCTTTTCCTTGTCTATTATTATGTCTGGTCTATTATTTTCTAGCTTCTTGTCCATTTGAACAGGATAGTCACAGGCACTGGCTCTCATGGCTTCTGATATTAACTGATTGGAAGTGTGATGCAAAGTAGGTTCCTCCAACTGGTGTGATGTGTGACTGCCGCTGTATTGTAGTTGCTAGTCATCGCATACTGTTGTATCTCTTCATACCGGAATAGTAATACACTAGCTTGTCTTACTATTGCTGATAGCTCCACAAGATACCGACTAGAAAGAACTGTCGACTCTCGACCCTCTCTTAACGACCGGCTACTGGTTTATTTATAATGGCCTTTCCTGCCACTTTTTACCAGGAGGAGTATACAGCTTCACTATACATCTCCCCTTTAAATCATTTTATTTAACTAGCAATTTCTTTTATTCATCCCACCTCCTCCTTTATATATATATATATATATATATATATATATATCTTCTTCTTCTTCTTCTTCTTCTTCTTCTTCTTCTTCTTCTTCTTCTTCTTCTTCTTCTTCTTCTTCTTTCTTCTTCTTCTTCTTCTTCTTCTTCTTCTTCTTCTTCTTCTTCTCCCCCTTCTCCTTCCTAGCTTTATCACTAATGCTTTTTAGTATAACACCTACGCAAATTCTATAAACAAAACTTTCAATAGAAATATTTTCATGAAGTGAACAGCAACTGCTAGCCTTCTCTGACCATTCAAAATACTATAATCAAGGCACTCCCAAATTCTTCGACTTCTTCCTCCCCTTCCCTCCTCCTCCTCCTTCTTCCCTACCAAGAATTCACAACGATCTCGAACCCACAAGAGTAAACGAGAGACAGAGAAAGGTAGAAACAAGGAAAATGCCACTTATATTTGAACACTATACAAATATTCTTTAAAAAAAACTTTTCTTTTAATTTTTCTAAATTTAATTATTTAATTGTTACAGTTGAAAAGGTCTCAATGACTGAAACCGGTACTGAAATATTCTTATAAAATTATTTTAGCATTTTCAATCCTGACTTGTTTTTTCATATATATATATATATATATATATATATATATATATATATATATATATATATATATATATATATATTATATATATATATACATATATATGTATTCTTCTTAAGGTCTACTTCTAGAAATTCAGTGTTCTTCCTTTTCCTTGTATATGTGGTTTCGACTTCTTGTAGCGGTGTTGGAACCTGAAAAGTGTTATATAGCCAATCTTTCTACTCTTGTTGATTCCTTTTCTATGACTCTTTCCTTAAGCTGATTTCTATATCTCCTTTCCATTCCATTTCTGCTTCTTACGCCATACATCATTCTTCCTGTGTATGTTACAATTTTTCCTTTTTCCTAGTATTGCTGACCATTTTTGTACATTCTTACATATACCTTATCACCGATTCTAAAGAATGTTGGCATGTCTGTACTAGCACGTATATTTTTCTTCACTGGTATCAGTTAATCATATATTGACTTCACCTTTCTGGCAAACATTAATTCTGCTGGTGAACTTCCTTCTGGCGCATTTGGGTTCGGAGTTACCCAGTATACCTCTAAGAATTGTTGGATCGCGATCTCGTCCGTGGCTTCCTTATTAGCTTTATTTAAGGCTTTCTTAAAAGTGTCCACGAACCGTTCAGCCTTTCCATTCGATCTAGGATATAAGGTGCTATAGTTTTATATTCTAACGTGATCATCTCGTAGAATCTTTTAAACTCACAGGATACAAACTGAGTTCCGTTTTCAGGGACAATTATATCCAGTACACCAAATCTTGCGAACAGCTCGTGTAAGAAGTTTATAACCGTATATGAGATTGGTCGTTTACACCTCGAAACCTCAGGCCATTTTCTGTAGCTGTCCACCCTACCATTTACCGGGCCTGCAAAATCAATATGCAATTGGGACCATAGTATTTTCACTTCCGGCCAAGGTTCCCATGTTGTAGTACGTAGTTTCGCTGCCAGTGTACATCCTCTGCAGCCTTTTACCAGGCTTTCAACTTCCCTGTCCATGCTTGGCCAGTATACGAAACTTCGCATCAGCGCTTTCATTCTAGAAATGCCTGGGTATCCTACATGAAACTCTTTTAGCATTCTCTTCTGTATTGTTTGTGGTATGACCACCCTCTCAGCGTACATTAGCACACCATCACATAAAGAGTACACGCTCATATCTTGGCAGATATTTGCATTAGACCTTTCTTTATTTCCTTTTGTGGACCACAGTTTTTTTTGTCTCATTAAAAAATTTGTCATTACTCGCATTTCTTTTTATTTCTTCCAAAGTTACTGATAGTCCATGTACGATGTTCTACATCCCTTTTTTGTTTCCACAAAACGTAATAGCAGCGCTAAGAGCGGATCTTAGCGCTGCTATTACGTTTTCTTCACTGGTTCGTTATTTCTCGGAATTAACCTAGACAGACTATCGGCATGCCCCAAATTTTTGAAGGCAGATATTCCATTTTATTATCGTAGTTTAATAGAATGGTACCCCACCATTCTATTAACAAGGCAGAAAGCTGGCACAATTGTTAGCAAACAGGGCGAAATGCTTAGCGGTATTTCGTCTGCCGCTACCTTCTGAGTTAAAATTCCGCCGAGGTCGACTTTGCCTTTCATCCTTTCGGGGTCGATAAATAAGTACCAATTACGCACTGGGGTCGATATAATCAACTTAATCCGTTTGTCTGTCCTTGTTTGTCCCCTCTGTGTTTGTCCCCTTGTGGGCAATAAAGAAATAAGAATGGTACCCCCCGCTGCAGTCTGTTTGCCGTATATATTGGGATTCCTTTCTTGGATCCGTATATCATTTTTAGTGGTCTATGGCCTGTCTGCAACCAAAAACGTCTGCCATGGATGACCTGTGGAACTTTTCACGCCACATATTATAACCAACACCTCTTTTTCAATCTGGCTATAGCTCTTTTCCACCGGCAATAATGTCCTTGATGAGTGAGCTATGACCTTTCTCCTGTCATCATTATCCTTGTGAAGGAGCACGGCTCCTATCCCATACTCGCTAGCGTCTTCAGCTAGTATTATCGCTAGCTTTGAGTCGAAACGCATAAGATATAAGTCTGAAGCTAACGCTTCTTTTAACTCGTTAAATGCTTTCTGGCATTTCTCTGTCAAAACCCATATGGCATTTCTTTTTTATTTTAGTAATTCATTAAGTGGTGCCTTTACCTCATGTATATTTGGGATATATACTTGGTAATAATTTACCAAGCCTAGGAATGCTTGTAGCTCTGACACATTCGTCGGGGACGGCATATTTCGTATTGCCGTCGCCCTTGATGAGTAGTCTGCGTCCACTTTCGTCGATTACTTGACCTAGGTATTTTATTTTTCTCATCAAAAATTCGCATTTTTCTTCTGTCAATTTTAGTCCGTATTCATTTATTCTGGCTCTTTATCAAAATGTCATCGAGGTAAGCGATGGTACGGCTCTGAGAGGTCTAACTTCCAGAAAATTTTCCCTCCGTTTAGTATAGCAAATACTTATTCTGTGAGTAAGCAGTTGTTTAATCCGGCTGAGAAGTCTGCACACACTCTTAGCTTATTATTAATTTGTTTTACGTAGACCGCCGGTGTTGCCCAGTCTGCATTGTCAATCTTTTCAATTATATTCAAGCCTTCCGACTTTTCTAGCTCCATTTAGGCCTGAAAATAGGCGTTGAATTTTCTTTGATAGCATTCCTTGCTTTTCATTTTGTGCAGCAGCCTCAACCTTCCGAAAAAACTTTTGGGAAAGTTTCTTACATTTTATTTATTTATTTATTCATTTATTTATTTTGTCTGTTAATCGACCTCATTCGATCATTTGACTGCTCCGTTTGCGTTATTGCACAAAAGGCTTATGTGTGTATCCCATAAATTAAATTTCTCCATACATTCGATGTCAAATAAATTCATAGATTTTTTTCAATACATAACCAAGTCACTTCTTTAGTTCGACCTTTGAACATTATATTACAAACGCGTTCGCCCGTGAAATATAATTTTCTTCCCCGTAACACCATACTCTATTTTATTTGCACTACATAATTTTGGTTTACCTATTTGTCTCCATGTTTTCTCATTTATGATTGTGATATCACTTCCCGGGTCTAATTGCATTCTGACACTAGTGGTTTCGATTCTCACATTCACGAATTTTCTGTTTGTTGTAGTCACAACTTTTCCTGCTGACAAGCTATTTATTTTTTCTTGTTTGTTCTATTTTCCTATCATTCTAGTTTTGCAGTGCGATATGTCCTATATACCCGCATCGAAACTACTTTGCTTTTTTATACGGACGATCTTTTTTGAGGTGCATCCCACCACATGCCATACATGGGTCTACATCTACATATTTTTTTCTGTTTTTCTTGCAACACTTTATTAGTCTTCCGACATTTTTGCACTAGTCTTATGTGAAAACACTCTTTCCATTGAAATTCTTCCGTGTCATACTTTAATTTTAATATCATGTCACACTCTTCCGACAGTTTCTGCACTGTCAAATCCTCGTTCATTTCCAGTTTTGCTAGAATTTTCGTTTGGATTTCTGCATCCCTTTTATCACTCAATCCTTGTGCAAAAATCAAACACTTGAAAGAATCCGGAGTAAGCCTAAATAGTTCACATTCTTTGTTGACTCTGCCTGTGTAAGTAGTGACATCTTCGCTCTTTTCTATGTTTAAACATTTCCGTCTAGTATTAAACAGTGAGCTCTTTTCACTAAGCATTTTGCACAGAATGTCAACTGTGTCGATGAAA
>NC_042998.1:148745157-148767657 GCF_006345805.1 Octopus sinensis | reverse complement strand
CCACTGTTGTTTTGGTTTAAAGTTTAAAAGGAAGAGAATGTTTCTTGACATTTCGGACCTGAGTCCTTCATCAGTAATGTGAAAATAAAAGTATATATATATATATGTATTTATATGTAATACTTATAGGTGTCCTTATATTTATAGATATTGATAGAAATGTATGCATATATAAACACAAACACACATACACAAATATACATATGGCCTTTTTCATACATATAAATATATATGTGTGTGTTTGTGCTTCTTTCAGTCTGTATCTGCGTGTGTTTATGCATGGATATATGTTGCGAGTGTTGCAAACTCTAATGCACCACAATGTCCCGTAGTTTAATTGTCTGTTTGAAAGTTCTAGCAGCACAACACATTCCACTCAGTGACCTGCAAATAGTCACTACGAAGAATGGTGTTTTGCAATACATACAACAAAGATCAAAATTTCGTCTTATGTAGTATTAAGTTCTGGCTTTAATGATGTAATCATTGCTACTACTCAAGTCTTATTCTTACAGGACGTGCCATGCAGAAGATATATTAGATTGAAGACCATAATGAGGTGTAGTAATCCAGGTTACTGAGCACAAATGTTCTCCAGAGGGTTAACACGGTTTCCTTTCTCCGTGTCCTGAATGATTTCAGAATCTAACCAGTCAAACGCCTGCTCACTGCAGCAATCTTTGTAATATGCACACGGAACGTTGCATCGGTACTAATATAGATTCCCAAGTCACGCACACACGGGATTGCAATATTTCCTGTACCATCTGATTGCGGTCTGTTTATGGATTGATAGCGGCGTGCTTGAAACTTAGTCGACTTTGAACCCTATGTTGATTTGAGCAGCCAAAATGTAAATTCCAGTCTTTCCATAGTTTTGAGTCTTTGATTGCTTTTAATATTTTTGTACCATCAGTACAACTGATGAGTGTGGCTGGCTTTATGCCTGAGCGCGTGTCTGACGGGGCTGACACAAATAGTAGTGGTCCCGGTATATTTCCCGTGAGACTTCACTGAGAATTGACGTCTTCTAAGACAGAGCAGCATTGACTGAAACCGTCTGACTCCTATCTTTTAAAAAATCCACCTAGTCATTCTATTAGTTTTCCAACGATATCAAGTTCACGTAGTTTGTGACATTTCATCCTTTGATCGACTTCGTACGATCACAGTTATGATGTCACATCCATCACAGTCGCTATATGTCAAGAAGAAGGGGATGAGGAAGAGGAGGTGGTGGTGGAGGAGAGGAGGAGGAGGAGGAAGAATCTCTTGTATTATAGTCCACTCAAGTCTCGGGTCAACCGAAGCATTGTGAGTGGATTTGGTCGACAGAAACTAAAAGATACATGTTGCGTACATACACACGCACACACACACACGCACACACACGCACGCACGCACACACACACACACACACACACACACACACACACACACACACAAAACACACACAAAACACACACACACACAGAGTTCTCGAATTATTTCATTTCGAATATTCTCTCCTAATGATATTCCTAGAATGAATCTATCCATGGCCCTTTGTGCCAGCATCCATATCTCGGCGCATGCTCACTGTGCCCTAAGTAGACGCACTCCTTTCCCTCCTCGATTTCGTCGCCTCCCGGCTCTTTTCGGCCTTGTGCAACGTCTTCCGACTGCCTATATTTTGTATTCAAGTGTTTCATTTCAAGGCCTACTGTTAATTTATAAGGCTCCAGCTTCGTCAGCCTGATTTGCAGCTCGTCTGTGATTTCAGCGAGGAGAACGGAGTGAATTGAGCGAGGTGAGCGATGTGATCGCAAAATCCCGAGAGTATAAGTACCACTGAGCCGAATATGTCACAAGGCTCACAGACAAGTGGCCCCGCACAGTTGCCAAGTGGTATCCAAAAGAACGGAAAGGCCTCCACGGTGGTGGAAAACGGTTTAGCTAAGCGTTTTAGATCAAGATGGAAAACAATGACCCAATCAAGACAAAACTGGCAGTGTACAATAGCATCTTACGGTCAGGTTGATACGCTGATATGGTTGTGTGAGTGTGTGTGTGTGTGCGTGTGTGTGTGTGTGTGTTGTGCGCGCGCGCATGTGTGTGTGCGTGTGTGTGTGTGTGTGTGCGCATGTGTGTGTATGTGTGTGTATGTGTGTATTTGTCTATATTTGTTCCCCAACACCGCTTCATAATAATTGTTAGTGTTTACGACTCCCATAACTTAGCGGGTCAGTAAAACACACTGATAGAATAAGTACTATGTTTGAAATAAATAAGTACTGGGGTCGATTCATTCAACTAAAATTCTTCTAAAATTCCCTGCATGGTCGTAGTCTCATGGGTGCAACAAGCAAATGCTAAAAGATAGATAATTATAATATTAATATGTTGTTATATTTCGGGACGGTCATTTTTTAGTCCATTCTGGATTAAACAGAACAGGAGTAGACACGTGGGATGGATGAGTCACTGAAGGGGTCGCAGGTTTGTGACGAAAAATTTCCATACAATAGATGTATGATAAAATAAAACCAATAATAAACGAGTGAAGAACGAATATATAGTGCGTGTGTTTATTTGGCAAGAAAAAAATGACCACCTCGAAATATAACAATATCTGTTTCAACAAACGACTTCACATTAGGAATCTCGCAAACAAATTTATAAATGCAATATACATATTCATTTATGTCTATACAAATAAATATATACATACAAAAACACATATTACACACATACACTAAGTATTTCAAAAATAATTCAATGCTACAAATATATATTTCTTTTTCTCCTCGTGAAAGTTTGTCAGGCTTTAAAATAACATTATCAATTATCCGTATATATATATATAAGGAGAGAGAAAGAGAGTGAAAGAGAGAGTTGTAACAAATATCTAATACTCAAGTAACAATACAAATCCAAGCTTGAATGTAAGAACGAAGTACTTAGTTGTAAAATAAGATGAGTTCTGTATTATTAAAGGCAAACACTACTCGGCTAATACACACATCGTAAAAGCCTTGTGAGGTTTCTCAGGTGGAGACGCATCTTAGGTTCAGGTTTTGCAATGTTAAAGTTTTATTGGCCAGTTATAAATGAAGTTTGTCTGTTTTGAAATAAGACTTAAAATTTATTGTTTGAAATATATGTGGAGAACGTTTCTTTGGAAGAAAGAAAATAAAAGATTTATAACATATTTTAAATTATATGGAAAGTATGTGGTTGTAGTAGGTGAATTTTACAAAAACAAAAACAGAACAACTCATTTGGAGGACTTTATTTATGCAAAGATAAAAAAGAAATTGTAATCTATTTTTTAAAGGATTTCAATATCTGTCACTCAATTTCTATCATATGAACACCCTCATGTTCTCTCTCATTTTTCTCTCTCCCACCCCACCTCTCTCACTGTCTCTTGGAAACATAATTCATGCACAGATACACTTTCGTACATAAGTTGACCAAACAAGATGTACCTATGTAGATATAAAAAATCTTTGTTAGATGTATGTATATAGAAAACACAGTTTATATGCATAAATTCTGTTGGATGGTCACGGCAAACATTGTGTTTTACTCTAGGTAACAGAGATTTTCAAAAAGTCAAAGCGTTGGTTGATGTGTGGTGAAGATAAGAGAGTACGCTATTAAAAGCATTCCTCTAACTATCGGGATAGTACATTATAGGTTTTAAAGTTTCTCAAAGTTTTCTTTAAGTTATGTCCGCAGGAAAAGATTATTTTCCAATGTCTATTTATATGAGTGTTCTTTTCATCAAATATGATTTCGTAGGTGTTTGTAGCGCATAAATTATGCTTTTTTTTCCCTTATATAATCTAGCATTCGTAATTATATTCCATTACATATTTTATAGTTAATTTTTGTTTTACACTTCTCATATAAATGAGAATAATGAGCTGTCTTTATTTCTAGCTTTGTTACGAAAAAATGTGTGTGTTGGTTATAGCGATGTTTGACTTGATGTTTGAATTGTACATACATACATACATACATGCATACATACATACATACATACATACATACATACATACATACATACATACATACATACATACATGCGTATGTATGTGCATATATATATATATATATATATATATATATATACATATATACACACGCATATACGCTTACATATATATAGTGAGTTAGAGTGAGGAGAGATAGATTAGTTTTTATTGTGCATTGGTATGTTATGTAATTAAGAAGCTTCCCTTTAATGAACATATGGTACTGCTTATGGAGTTGTAGTTACTATTGGTTGTATTGATATTTCAATGAGTTTGAAGAATTTTAAAGAAATTTATGTTTACAACGTTTGCTGTGGTAGAATTCATGAATTTGATTATGTTTGTACCGAATATTTGGCGGTGTTTATAGAGAAAATGGAGGTATTTAGCAAATAAGTTTTGAAAAATATTTGCTATTGTGGTTCTTACTGCAATATTAGAGTGATGTTTAAGGCGGCGAGGTGGTAGAGTCGTTAGCACGCCGGGCAAAATGCTTAGTAGCATTTCAATGTCACTATATTCTGAGTTCAAATTCGGCAAGTCCACTTTGCCTTTCATCTGGTCGGGGTCGATAAAATAAGTATCATCTGAGCACTGGGGTCGATATAATTGACTTACCCGCCAACAACTGAAATTACTGGAGTCGTGCCAATAATTTAAAATCAGTATTAAAGTGATGTTAATATTAAGTGATGTTCTGTTTTGTCTTCTTGAGGAAAATGGCGTCGCTTCAGATAATTATTGGGGAAAAGAAACACGTGTGAGATTAGAAACCATAATTTCGTCCACCAATAATTTTGCCATGACCTTCATTGTCTATATTGCTTACATGCATATATGCGCACACCAACACACACACACGTATGTGTGTCTGTGCGTGCGTACATGAGTGTGTGTGTATGTATATGTATGTATGTTTAAATATATGCGTGTATATTTATGTGGTGTATATATGTAAGTGTAGAAGTAAATATAGATGGATATGCATGCATAAGATATGATAGAGGCAATTATGCGGATAGGCAAATTAGATAATTAAATATATTAAGTATAATAGATATATCAAATATAATATTTTGGGTATGAAATATAAAATATATATATATTTGTGTACATGCAAAACGAGAGAAAGCAAAAGGTGGAGATCTTCAGACGATGAATTTTTACGACAGAGAAACTTAAAGTGGTGGAAGAAAGCTGTTTCTGAGGGATTGGAGATCCATAATAATGTTGGTAGATGCAGTTCATCAGAATATGCAGCCATAATGGATGCAATTAATATTGGATAAGACAAGCTTCCGTCATCAGGGTAGAGAAGATCTTACAATTACGCATAAATATACGAATATGATTCAAAGACAGCGTCTAACAGGTCAAATGTTACTACTACTAACATTACTACTACAATATGCATTCAAACCACAGGCATATATTATAAATATAGTTGTATATATACATATACGCACGTGCACGCACATACATACTCATACATATGTGTGTGTGTGTGTGTGCGTGTGTGCGCGCGTGTGTGTGTGTGTGCGTGTGTGTATGCGTGTGTGTGTGTGCGTGTGTGTGTGTGTGTTAATTTCTGATAATGACAGTGTATTTCATTATGCAGCCATAATATATTACCAAGTATATTAAAGGTTTTATAAGTCAATAGTGTGTTCTACCGTGATAGCTGTACGAGTCAATCAATCTTTAAAGTCATCTCAACAAATTTGCTAGAACTTCTAGAAATTATAGACAGCACTGGAAATTAAGACGTTTCGTACACGAATACGTCCATGCAAACTATGTGATCGAAGATACAGAAACAGGTATTGGGTGTACATCCATATTTCAGGAGTTCTTGCTCTTTCATCAGTACCACATCCAACCCTTTGACCATCTACGAATACATTGTTTAAATAGTCACTAAATTTAGCGGTGTAACACAGTTGGTTATACCAATTTTACATATTAAACACATTCCTGGCAAGATGGTAGACCGTAAATATTAATCGCTGGTAGGGGCACTATATTTTGCTATCAAGTATATTAAAGGTTTATAAGTCAATATTGTGTCCTACTGTTTTAGCAGTGCAATCCAGTCACTTTTTAAACTTATCTCTACAGATTTTCAATAGAAATTATAGTCAGCACGTTTGTTTGTTTGTATAGAGAGAAAAAGAGAGAGAAAATGAGAGGGAGACAGCCAATAATAGGAAGCTTACGAAAATGAAACCATACATAGAATTTAATAAAATCAAATACAATATAATATGTATATGTGTATGTATGTGTGTATATATATACATATATATGTATATATATATATATATATAAGATATATATCTGTGTGTATTTAGACATAACACTCTCAATATATATAAATTTGTATTTTTGTGTGTGTATGTGTGTGTATATGTATATGTACATGCACGCACACACACACACACATACATACATATATATATATATATATATATGTATATATATATATAAACATACATATATGTACTTAAATATATATATATAGTATAAAAATGTAGATGTGAATCTAAGGACATCATTGTTAATGTTGCGACGACGTTATCAATTTCCTGCGGACATGTCTGTGATGAATTATTCCTGCGTCTCTTTGTGTCTGGAGATTTCAAACACATTTACATCACTAACGCATTCATAACAATATATTAATACATACATGCATACATACATACATACATATACATACACACATACATACAAAGATAGATAAATAGATAGATAGACAGATGTACATATATATATACACATATATACTTATAGATACTTATACATATACATATATGCACTTATATTTATACACACATACACGTATATGCATGTATGTATATATATATACACACATATACATATATATATATACATACATATATACATATATTTATATAATACACATATACATGCATATATATATATATGTGTGTGTGTGTATATATATTTATATGTATGTGTGTATATATAGTTAGATAGATAGAATGATAGATAGATATGCTGTCAGTGAACTATAAATCCGGAAAAGAAGCACACTCTAAGTTATAGAGCAGTAGTGTATGTATATATATATATATATGTGTGTGTGTGTGTGTGTGTGTGTGTGTGTGTGTGTGTGTGTGTGTGTGTGTACGTGTGTGTGTGTGTGTACGTGTACGTATGTATGTATACACACACAAGAGTGAAGGTGCATTGTTCAGTGGTTATAGCGTCCGATTTTTAATTCTATTCCCGTATCGGGCTGTATGTTGCGTTCTTGAACAAGACACTTTATTTCACGTTCCTCCAGTTCACTCAGCCGTAGAAATGACTTGCAATGTTACTGTTGCCAAGGTGTATCCTCTCTGCCTTTCCCTTGAGCAACATCGGTGGAACGGGGTATGGGAGACTGGTATGCATGGGCGACCGCTGGGCTTTCACAAACAACCTTGCCGGAAGGGAACTTTCTCGATGCAGTCCCATGGTTATTTAAAGCAAGTTTACGTGAAAGCGTTAGTCGGTTACATCGGCCCTGGTATTTAACTGGTACCTTATTTCATCGACCCCGAAAGGATAAAAGGCAAATTTGATTTCGGAGATGTTGGAACCCAGATCCTGGGTGTTAAGGCCGCTTATTTTGCTGGTTTGAGATGTAGATTTGAAATAACAATAACCGAATGATAACATTAAACAGAGAGTGTATACAGCAATGAATATGTTTGGGATCCAACAAATTTTAACAACGGTAACAGTTTGATAAAACTGTTTATGTTTATCATAAGCAGCTTCAATATATGTATATTTATATATGTAATATATATATATGTAATATATATATATATATATATATATTATATATATATATACATATGTATGTATGTATGTATGTATGTATGTATGTATGTATGTGTGTGTATGTATGTATGTATGTATGTATGTATGTATGTGTGTGTATGTATGTATGTATGTATGTATGTATGGATGGTTGGTTGGATGGATGGATGTATTGGCTTTTATACAAGCAGACCTTCTAATTAAGTACCCCTAAGAAACTAATATCATGTACGGATCAACACTAATAGCTTTTAAAACCTATATTATACCTCTTCATTTAAAATTAGTATATAATTAGCATGTTCTTTTAAATAACAATATTCTTTTAACAAATACCGGGTATCAGTCTTGATTGTTTTAAGCTAAATAAGTTAATAAACAACTTTTAGTTCACAATACTTAAATTATCATAAATTTCATATAAATCTTCTCTATTGAAGTTAATTAGGTATGTATACTTTGTAATGGTTTTAGTGAGTAGGCTATCTTTATTCCTTTTCTTTGTGCACTACCCTACCTGATCATTTTTTATTATTTATAATAGCCTTTAATAAATCTAATCGTTGTACCCCTATCAAATCATACTTAGCTTATATAATTAAACAATACCGGTATCTCCACAACTTAAAATAATTCAATTTAATTAAATTAGTATATGATTAACATGTTCTTTAGCCTCAGTGCTCCTTCATTAAATACCAGTTAAATTCCAATTGGTCAATCTCCATAGATACCATCTAAGTTAGTATTTAGATAAATAAGTATAAATAATAAACTATAATAATAAACTATGTAATTTTCTTTTCTCTCTCTATTGTGGTAAAATTTTAGTATATACTCAACAGTATTCATAGAAGTTTTATCCTTTTGTTTTATCATTCTTAATAATCTTCTTGACTACCCTAAATTTTAACTTTATACAATATGGCAATATTGTTTGAAATGATCTTTAGAAGTTACTTGATTTATCCTTTTATTAAAGTGCTCTACCCTCCTGATCTTAGTATTTATAAGGGCCTTTATCTACCTGATTATTTTATTTCTTTATTATTTTATAATAGCCTTTATTTATTTATTTTAAAAATATATCTAATTTTTGTACCTCTATAAATTCATACTTAGCTTATATATAACAATACTGGTATAATGACTACTTAAAATTAATTTATAGTTTGCATGTTCTTTTACCTCAGTATTCCTTCATTAAATACCAGTATATACCAATTGATCAATATGCACTGATACCATCAGATAAGTTAGTATTTAAGTTTATAATATGTATTGATATTAAACTATTTCTGGATAATTTTCTTTTCCTCCCTCTATTGTGGTAAAAGTTTGTTATATACTCAAAAGTATTCATAAAACATTTTATCCTTTTGTTATAATTATTCTTCTTAATAATCCTCTGAATAATCCTAAACTTTAACTTTATACAATATGACAATATTGTTTAAAATATTTAACTATAGTTCTACATGATAAGATTTCCCCTGTTTTCATTATCAATGGTCTGCTAGTGGCCAGAGCCCTTAATTTTCTGCTAACATCTTGATTTAAGTTTTCCTTTACTAAATCTCATGAAATTGCTTCAAATAAGTCTTGATTCTTATGACTATACCCAGCCCTACTCCTAACAGATTCGGCCTTAGATATACAAGTATTTGATAAAACTAGTCTATAAATTAAAACTGACCCCATATAACAGTGATAAGCAAAATCTGTAACAAGTAGTTTCTAAATGTTCTTTGCATGTTCTTTGTCTATCTCCTTAACGTCTTGGAGATTTCAGGCAAAATTATACTAATGTGTCCATCTATTTTAATTTAATTAAATTCTGCCTTTGTGCAGCTGAGGATTGCTCTGCATTTAAAGTGATGTAATGGTTGCATTGTTCAATTAAATGGAGTTGCGTGAAACGATCGTACTGCATTACCTCTGGATATACTTGTTGCTTATTTTATTCTAATCACCTTATTTTAAATTGTATGGATAATACCGTACTAAATTCTGGTACTTCAACTTAAGTACTATATTCATCTGAATCTAAATTTTTGCTGAACTCATATATATATATATATATAATATATATATATATATATATATATAAAGAACACCCACCCACGGCTTTATACTTTCCAGAATGAAAACAGACCAACGAACACTGTTATATATACCTACACCCCCCGAAATAATTATACATATGACACTGCTACACATACTACACAAGCCATCCCCACAGGAGCACCACATTAATAATACTTACTTCTCTGACTTCAAGATAAATGTTGTTGGCTTCACAGCATACCTAACTCCTAAACTAATCCTCTAGCCTTTTCTCATTTCACCACCTTTTTCACTAGAGCCGCTGACCCGTTGTGCTAATCCACCTCCGATAATAGAGAGCAATTACCATATTCCTTCTATATCGGCTTGCTCTGATGAGCGTAAAGTTATATAATCGGTTTGTTGCCTAACACTCCATTGTATTCTTTACGTGAAACAGATTGGTAAGGTCAGCCGTGATGGATGTTTAATACTATACATTTGGAATAATATATATATATATAATATATATATGTGTGTGTGTGTGTATATATATATGTATCATGATGTAGTGGTGCAAATGCACATTGTGCCCCCATGAATCACTTCTAAGTAGCACAACTTTTAGTAATCCCAACATTAATGCAGTATGCAGCGTTATGCATAAAGCTGCTTTGATCTTTGATTGCTTCATTGTCACTGGAACTCAAGTCAGATTTGTAGGAGCATTATAACTTCATGTACAACCTCATCAACTGTTGGAATATCTGCAAATGGTAGCCTAAATGTGTTGAGTTCAGTATCTTTTGGAAGTTGCTTTAGTAGCACTGTTTCTTTAACAATATTACTAAGGCTGAAGGCGGCGAGCTGGCAGAAACCTTAGCACGCCGGGCGAAATGCTTAACAGTATTTCGTCTGTTTTTACGTTCTGAGTTCAAATTCCTCCGTGGTTGATTTTGTCTTTCATCTTTTCGGGGTTGATAAATTAAGTTCCAGTTGCGTACTGGGATCGACCTAATCGACTCACCAAAAATTTCAAGCCTTGTTCCTAAAGTAGAAAAGAATATTTTAATAAACTTGAAAGAAGCCAGCTGGCTTAATCGTTCATCCTTTTGAGCCAGAGTCAGTGAAACAATCCATGCAATTGAAGCACACCCCTCACCTGCTCTCAAGGTCACTTCATCTGCAGGGACGGTGATTGTCTCCGTTTTGTTTGGGACGCAAAAGGCATTATGTATATTAACTATTTTCAAAATGGCTACACCATCAATGGAGAATATTATGCCAGCTTGCTCAGGCATCTACGAAAGGTTATTAAGATCAAACGCCCAGGTAAACTGACGAAAGGGGTCTTGTTTTATTAGGACAATGCTCCAGCACGCAAGTCCTTCATTTCAATGGTTGATCAGCCCGTCCCTGCTATACTCTTGATTTTCCCCCATCTGACTATCATATATTCCCCAACATGAAATTGGATGGGATCCAGTATCGCATGATGACGTCATGTGTGCTGTTGATAACTTTTTTGACCAAGACGATGAAAGCTTCTGCACCAATGGGATTCAAGCACTGCAACAACGATGGAAGAATTGTGTACACCGCAAGGGGGACAATCCTGAAAAATCACCTCATTTGGTAACATTTCATGAGAGTATCTTGGCTGGCCTATAAACTTTTCAGTCGACTCCTGTATGTTTGTATTTATAGATAGATAGATAGATAGATAGATAGATAGATAGATAGATAGATAGATAGATAGATAGATAGATAGATAGATAGATAGATAGATAGATAGATAGATAGATAGACAGACTGACAGGCAGACAGACAGACAGACAAATAGATAGATAGATGAATGGGTGGTGGATGTGGGTCGGTGGGTGTTTTTGTGGATGGATGGATGGATGGATGGATGGGTGTATGAATAGATACATAGACAGACAGACAGACAGATAAATAAATAGATAGATAGATAGATAGATAGATAGATAGATAGATACATACATACATACATACATACATACATACATACATACATACATATATACATACATACATATATACATACGTACATATCTATATGCATGTATGTATATATCATAATCTTCATCATTTTAACGTTCGCTTTTCCATACAAACATATATACGAGGGTAAGCCAAACGTTATTCGCACTTTCGCCAAAACCATTTTTAAGGTGACTGCACTCCCCTCAGTTCGCGCGAGCTGAAATATGGTACACTTGTAGTTAAGTAACCGAGGTTTGACTGTGATTGCTCCAGTTTTCTTTCTTGTGTCACAGAGCAAACATGGCTGCTCTTCTGGCAGTGTGCACCAAGGAAGAACAGAGGTGAGTGATCCAATTTCCCTGGAGTGAAAGTGTGTTCGGGCTAAAAATCAGCGCAGACTCCTGCTGCAGTATGAGAACAGCGCTCTTTTGCGTTGAAATGTGTTCGAGTGTATTGAGAATTTTAAAATGCCAGGACAAGTGGGAAGATCGAAGAGGGAGGTGGACCTTCATCAACTTTAACGACTGATGTGAAGATTCAACAAGCTCGAAAGGTGGCTTTGGCGAACCGACAAATTATCAGCGATAAGGTGGCATATTCTCTGCAAATTAGTCATGATTCCGTATATAAAATCATCCACGAAAAGCTTCGCTATCATAAAGTCTGAAAGAGATGCGTGCCAAGAAAGCTCACTGAAGTGCAGAAGTGCAATCGTGGGGAGATTTGTTAAAGCATAATCCAGCGCAACAACAAAGAAAGCTAAGCTTCCTTTAAAAAAAAAGAACAGAAAAATATAATGATCACAGATGAGACCTGAGTAACCACTTTGAGTCAGAATCCAAAAGGCAAACTATAGAGTGGAAATACCCGGAATTGCCAGGGAAACAGAAATTCCGCAGAAATAGGGACGCTAACGTTTTATTTGGTGGGGGAACACAAAAGGGATTATACTAGAATATTACCTGGAAAAGGGGCCTACAGTCACTAGTGTAGGCTACAGTGAAATGCTGGCCAAGAAACTGAAACCAGCAAGTCGCACCAAACACCGACGTCTAGTGTCAAAATTAGTGTTACAGTTGCACGACAACGCATGCCCACAGGCGATCTCACACATCGTTCAATTCCGGAAAAAATTGGGCTTCGAGTTGCCGGAACACCCTTCATACTGTCCAGATCTCAACTCTTCCTACTACCACCTCTTTGGACCACTCAAACATCCTTTTACGAGGTCGTCGATTTGCTATGGACGAAGAAGTGTGGAAAGTGTAGAAAGCAGTGCATAAATGTCTGCACGACCAGTCGAAATCCTTCTTCTCGAATGGAATAAGCAAGCTTTTGGATGGCAGGAAGGAGGGCATCGAAACGCAATGAGTCTATGTCGAAAAACTGAGTGCGTATAATTGTTGACTAACCCTAGTATATTCATGTGTGTGACATAGACACACAGATAGAAAGATTGATAGATAGATAGATAGATAGATAGATAGATAGATAGATAGATAGATAGATAGATAGATAGATAGATAGATAGATAGGTAGATAGGTGACATAAGCATGTGTGTGACATACACACACACATATACACACGCACAAGCACACACACACATTCACGCGCGCGCACTCGTGCGTACACGCACACGTGCACACACACACGTTCGCACACAAACACACACACACATACACACATACACTCAGTGCTTGTGCGTGTGGCATAGTCATTCTGAACTTTGATTTGCAAGAGACATAACTGCAGATGATGATGATGATGATGACGGTAGTGGTGGTGGTGGGGTATTCTGGTGATGGTAGTGGGGTAGCAGCCTCTGATGTTGATAATGACGTTTATAAAGGAGTGGTAACAGTATTGTTGTTGTTACTGCTGCTGCTCCTGCTGCCGATGATTATGATGATGATGATGATTACAATTAGTGATACTGTATTAATTGGGACGTTGTGTTGCTGTCTTCCATAAAATAAGTTTCTTCTCTAATGAACACCAATATCTTAAGTTCTTAACAACAGCAAATTTGAGTCATTTAACTACGCGCTCCGTCCATACGTAAAACACATCTTTGCGCTTCTATGTTATATTCCAGCATCGAATATATTTATCTCCCTTGATTTACAGTTACCTCCCTTTCAACCAAGAGTAACTGATATTTTTGTTTTTAATTTTAAGCTTATCGATTATTCTCATCTGCTATCGAATCCCTTATCTATCTGTCAGCCTCTCTAATTTACTTCGTTCTTTATTTCTCTCTCATTCTCTCTAGTATTCCGTCTTTCTCTCCCCCTCTCGCTCCTTCTCCACGCTCGTTCTATTTTTGGCACTTTACATGCTTACGCTAATACCTATGTTTGCTTATACCTATGTTTGCATACGTATGTATGCATGTATGTATGTATGTATGTATGTATGTATGTATGTATGTATGTATATGCTTATATATATGTGTGTATGTGTGTATGTATATATATATTCTTTCCTTTTACTTGTTTCAGTCATTTGACCACATTCATGCTGGAGCACCGTCTGAAAGGGTTTTAGACGAAGAATTCAACTGCAGGAGTTTTCTTTGTAAGCCTGTCGGTCTCTTTTGCCGAACCGCTACGTTACGAGGACATAAAACACCAGCATCGGTTTTCAAGCGATGGCGAAGGGAACAGAAACAGACATACACACACAAATATATATATATACATATATACTTTATTTAAAAGCAGCAGAAATATAACAAAAGCTGTTACTCAGTTTCACATTCCCGTGACGAACGGGAACGGGAACCTCTGAGTAACAGCTTTTGTTATATTTCTGCTGCTTTTAAATAAAGTATATATGTATATATATATATATATATAGATATATATATATATATATTATATATATATATATATATATATATATATATATATATATATATATATATAGATATATATATATATATGCATACATACATATATATATATATATATATATATATATATATATATAGATATATATATATATAGATATATATATATATATATATATGTATATGTATAAGTATATATATATATAAATATACATTTATATATATATACATGTATATATATATATGTGTGTGTGTGTATATATATATATATATATATATATATATATATATGTATATACATATATATATGTATGCATGTATGTATGTATGTTATATATTATATATATGTATATATATATAAGTAATATATATATATATATATACATGTATATATATATATATATGTATATACTCATATGTATTTATATAATATATATATGTTATATACATGCATATATATATTATATATATATGTATAAAAAGAGGTGAGGAGGAGAGTAGGGACCACGAGAGGGTGGAAGAAAGAGAGAGAGAGAGAGTTTCAGTAATTTCCTTCGAGTATTTTCCTTCAACACCAGGTGCACTTCTATATTGCTGGTGAGTGTGAAAAATGTATGGAAGTCCGTCCTTTGGGAGGGCATAAAATGTTTGTGTGTAAAATCCATTTTACAGCGTTTTCTATTTGCCTTGTTTTTTTAAATTGTATATTTAATGTAGCGTTTGTTTGTTGATGGACCTTTTTACAGCCTAGGGACCCTGAGTGTATAAAATGTATGCCATGTAAGTGGTGTTATTATATTGATTGGTGACACTGTGACGTATCGTATGTGTCAATCCTGTCATAGTGTAGGGAGGTGATTGAGTAGAACATGAAGTGTGTGGCTCCTCATAAGAGATAGTTGAGTAGAATATGTTGTTCTGTGAGATATATAATATGTTCATTGGTTAGTAAAGTTGTATATATTGTGTCATAGTTTGGGGAGTTATTTATGTGTGGAAATATACAGTGTTGATTACACAGGTAGTAGAACCGAATGTAGTTTTGTTACTTTTGTTAATGTCCGTAATTATTATTGTTGTCATTGTTGTTGTTGTTGTTGTTGTTATTATTATTATTATTATTATGATTATTACTTTTTTTTTCTTCTTTCAAATTTGCTTCCATTTCTTGCCGAGTGTCTTCCCGACTCCTACGGCAAAGAAACTCATAGTATACAATGGTAGGCCATTAAACCAAACTCAGTAGATCGTTCATTTTTTTTTTTTTTTTTTTTTAAAGTTAAATTAAAATACATGAGCAGCAACAGTTCTCACATCGACAATGCTCTTCTCAATACGTGTGATGTACCAGTTAAGACAATCTTTTGCACTTCTTGCAGGGATGGTAAGCCAGGGATCATTCTCATATAATTTTCGGTTCCCTTCTTTTGATCATTCCTAGTGCTCCTACGATCACTGGTATTGTAACCGCCTTGAGATGCCACATTTTCTCAATTTCAATGAGTAGGTCTTTATATTTTCTGAGCTTGTCAAACTCTTCTCGCTGAGATATTATGATCACAGGGGATGCTCATGTCGATCAATAAGCAAACTTTATTGTTTTGGTCTTTCACAACAATATCTGGTTTATTGGCCTTGATGGTTCGGTCTGTATGTACTGGAAAGTCCCACAGAATGGTTACATTTTCTCCTTCAGTTACAGCCTCAGGGTGGTGATTATACCACTTGTCGGCAGTTTTGATATTGTAATGCCGACTTATTAGCCAGTGGAGATATTGGCCAACTCTGTCATGTCTTAATTTATACTCCACTGGTGCTAAGACTTTACATCCAGAGATTAGGTGGTCCACTGTTTCAATCATGTCGTTGCAGAATCGGCATTTTGGGTCTGCTCCATTTTTCATCACATTGGCCTGGTAGTTCCGGGTTAATAGGCTTTGATCTTGAGCAGCCAGGATGAAACCTTCGCTCTCTGCTTTTAGCCCTGAGCTCCGTAGCCACCGATGGGTTTGCTTCTGGTCAACATCAGCTTGTTTGCTGCGGGTCACATATTTGCCGTGCAGAGGTTTCTCTCCTCCCACCTATCAGCCAATTGCTCGTGCGCTTTTTTCATTGCCATCATTTTCACCTTCTTTGCAACAATAGTTGCCGTACTTCCCTCGGGTTGTTCAGTTTGGGTATCCTGCACGAGATCAATAGCAAATTTTTTGCTTTCCTTTATTATGAGAATGAAGCTTCTTTCGTCTCTCGTGATTTTCCACGAGCTTTAGCATCCAGTCATTCGATATTTCGAGATATTTGGCCAGTCCAATTGTGGTTGTTTTGTAAGCTAGTTCAAATTGGATCAGGCCTCGACCTCCTTGGGCTCTGGGAAGGTAAAGGCGATCTACGTCTGCCTTTGGGTGGTGCATCCTATTACAACTCAGCAGCTTGCGTATTTTCCTATCTATATTCTTTACTTCACTCATATTCCAGTTCAACACATTGTAGCTATAAGTAACAACTGGAACTGCTAAGGAATTTATAGCTAACACCTTGTTACGTGCATTTAGTTCAGATTTCAGGACTGCACGAACTCTCCTATAACATTCTTTCCTGATTTTCTCTTTCATGCTTGCATGCTGAATACCAGAGCCTTCATTTATCCCTAAATATTTGTATGTTTGTTCTTGCTCAAGCTCTCTTATGACTGTGTCAACATCTAACACGACTGAATTTGTGGTCTTCACTTTCCCTTTCTGGAAAGTGGCCTTGGCACACTTCTCAAGTCCAAACTCCATCCCGATGTCATCGCTGAATGCTTTCACGGTGTGCAATAGGCCTTCAAGTTCATTATTGTCTTTACCATAAAGTTTTAAGTCATCCATATAAAATAGGTGGCTTATTTTTTTATTGGCAATATTATACTCATACCCTGTTCTGTTTAATTCACTTGTAAGGGGTATTAGGGCTATGCAGAATATTAAAGGTGAAAGTGAGTCACCTTGAAAAATTCCACAGTTGATGTTTATATTTTCTGAGGCAAGTACTCCATTAGAGTGGTATAATTGGAGATTCGTATTCCACAACGACATATTGTGCTTCAGGAAGTTTGAAATCACAGGGGAAATTTTGAAGATGTCCAGCGATCTCAAGATCCATGGATGCGGTATACTGTCGAAGGCCTTTTTGTAGTCAATCCATGCGGTGCTGAGATTTCTACGCTTGTTGTGACAGTTCTCAAGGATCATACGATTGATTAGCAGTTGATCTTTGCATCCGTAAGAGCCTCGGCGGCACCCTTTTTGTTCAATGGGGAAAATATCGTTCTTCTCCATGAATGCATATGTTTTCTCCGCCAGGATAGATGTTAGGATTTTATACGTGGTGGATAGACAGGTTATAGGCCGATAGTTTTTTGGAAGGTTGGTTTCGTTATTCTTTGGGAGTAGGTAAGTAATGCCACTTGCTAACCATTCAGGTGTTTTCTTTGGGTCTCTCATAATTCCATGAGCAGCTGAACTAGCTTACCGTGTGCACATGGGAGCGATGCGAGCCAGAAATTCGGCACCCTATCTTTACCGGGGGATTTCCAATTATGGGCCTTCGTGAGTGCCTTTCTTAGGTTTGCTATTGTGATGTCTTCCCATGCTTGTTGTTGTAAATTTTGGTAGGATCCTTCAGTTTGTATAATCCAGTCTGCATTTATGTTGTACGTCTTCTTGTCACTCCAAATCCTTTTCCAAAAGTTTTGAACTTCTTCCATGGGAGGTGGTTCTTTAACGGTTACTTTCTCCTTCCCTATTTCTCTGTAGAATTTTTTGGCATTGGATGTGAACAGTTTATTTTGCTTGTAAAACTTGTTTCTCTTCTCAAATCTTCGTATTCTTTGGGCTTTTGCTTGGACTTTTTGTTTCAGCGTTTCTTTTATGGATATCAGTTCTTCTCTTGGTGAGGATCAAATTTTCTCTTCATCTTTCTTCCTGTTCTGGATCTTACATCATTTCCACATATTAGTTCATTTAATATTGATATTTCCCCCTCATAAATTCAATCTCTTTTTCAATTTTACTTCTCCAGGTTTGATTTCTTCCCAGGTTTTGTTTTCTTTGTTTTTTCGGGGGCATACAGCTGGTTTCAATTGCCCTAGCAGAAGCGTAAATAATAATTCATTTAACTCAGTAAATCACGTTTTAATTCTCGTATTATTTCATTTGTTACATAGTTGCCAATTTGGATTTGTTTTTTTATTTTGGTTTGTATTTGAGAGTTTATGAAGTGGTTCTCTATCATTCATACTTGTATGTCTTACAACTTCAAGCGTATTCAGGATTTTCTGCCTCATTTCTGCCATAGACTTTCATTATTATTATTATTATTATTATTATTATTATTATTATTATTATTATTATTATTATTATTATTATTATTATTATTATTACTATTGCATTTGCGCAGCTTCTAACGCTGGATATGTGCTACGGTGTCAGCTGTTCACCACCTGTGAACCAAGGTAACACCTCATATTTTTCGAGCACCTTCCGGAGTATTTGAGCGTTTCCAAGCAGTGCTGTTTTCTGCAAGTGCTCCACCCTTATTGCAGCCCCTATTTGTTCCATGTACTTCTCGAGATTTTTGCTCACTGTTCCCAGGGCTCCGACAATTATTGGTTCTACTACCACCTATTTCATCGACCACACCTGCCTAACCTCCCAAGCTAACCTGTCATATCTATCGACTTTTCTTTCTTCCTTATTGTATACCTTGTTGTCAGCCGGGCATGCTATAGCTATGATCCAGCATAGTTTGCTTACTTTCTCAATTAAGACTATGTCCGGCTTCTTATTCCGCCCGTTTAATTTCCACTTAAGGATCAGTCTCAGTCTGCGCAAGTACCTCCACCTTAAATTTTGCTGTCATTTCTTTCTCATCAATTTATCCATTTCCAATATCTCCAAGTACTTATGGCCAGTCTCTTCTATCTGTTTAATAACCTCCCCCGACGGTATCGATAGCTCGTCCATACATTTGATTTTGCCTTCCTTCAAGACTAACGCACCACACTTTCTCAGTCCGAACTCCATTCTGATATACTGAAAGTATACAACGTATCAACGAGGGAACTGACTTAGGCTTCATCTTTACCATCCACGAAGAACAAATGGTTGATTTTCTTTTGGCGGATTTTGAATACATACTCAGCTTTTGCTCTCCTCAGAATCAGTGTTAGTGGTATCAAGCACAGTACAAAGATCAGTGGTGACAGGCAATCAATTATTATTATTATTATTATTATTATTATTATTATTATTATTATTACTTCTACTACTACTACTACTACTACAACTAATATTATCATTATTAATAGCTGGCCCCGTGCCGTCAAAAATGACGGCTAATTGTAGTATGTAAAAGAGTAAAAAAAGGTGAAAAAAAGTGCTTCAACTTTGTGTGTTTTTTTGCGCGCGCGCATACGCGTGTGTGTGTGTCTGTTGTGATCGCGGTTCTCTATAGTTTCTCACAGCTTGCTTCTATCCTATTTAAGTGCTTCTGTTTATATATATATATAAATTCAGGCTTTGTGCCTATATTGGAAAGGGTTATAATTATTATTATTGCTGTTGTTGTTGTTGTTGTTGTTGTTGTTGTTGTTGTTGTTGTTGTTGTTGTTATTGTTGCTGTTGTTGTTGTTGTTGTTGTTGTTGTTGTTATCATTATTAATGATAATGAATACCTCGATGCACTACCAGTCGGTGACTGTCATGGCTTCTGCTCTTTACTGATTGGAAATGTTATCATGTACGGTCTGTCTTGGTATAAAAGATGGGCTACAGCTGATATTCTGCTCGATACCACAGATTTGCTTGTCAGTTGTTTGACCTTAATCAGCCGAGCATGTCCATTGATGGTTGACGATATGTGCATCTCTGATCACGAGCAGAAGTAGTGGGGGAGCATCATAGCAATGTATTGAGAGGGATTATTTAGGGTATGAATAATTAACCTCTGGAAATATGGGTGTTTTGTTCATCCTCAAACAACCTTTATTCAGGGACCTTTTGAGCGGGATGGGCTACTCGACCTGGAGAAAGTTTTAACTGTGCCCCACCTGCAAAGTTATGCGATATGATATTACCATGTTGCGCACATATGGTAGGGATGCATGTGCCTGGTGTACCCTTATCCAACGGGTTGTCATGATGGGTATACTGGGCTTCGTATATTTGTATCTCAGTATCACTTTCATGGAATGCATTGATCTCTCACCCAGTAATAATAATAATAATAACAACGATGATGATGTTGATGATGATAATGATAATGATAATAGTAATGATAACAATATAATAATAATAATAATAATAATAATAATAATAATAATAACTGGTGTACCCTTATCAGACGGGTAGTCATGATGGGTATATTGGGTTTCGTATATTTTACCCCAGTGTCACTTTGATGGCATGAACTGCTCTCTCACTCAATAATAATAATAATAATAATGATGATGATGATGATGATGATGATGATGATGATGATGATTTCTTTTATTTGCCAACAGGGCGAAGGATGAGGGGACAATACAAAGGCAGACAATACAAAGGCAGACATACAATGTGGGGATTTATGTATAATGGGATGATAACATAAAAAGAATACACGGTATACATTAGAAGAAGGGAAGTTTATATAGTATATGACACTAGAAAAATGTGGGAAAACAAAAAATGTGATTGTGAGGGGGACCTGCTGATACAGGAGGACCTCTAGAGATAATCAAGGAACCCCACCGTCGCTCGTGACATGTGTTTTTCTTTTATTTTCTGCGTGTGTCGTGTAGGCATTTTTATGTTGCTTATCAATATTAGCATGTGCACATGGATGCATTAACAGTTGCATGTATAGGCGATATTTCAATTTACGCACCTACTGTGTAATTAGTGTGTTGTTCCAAGGTTCCTGGTGCTGGTTACGACGTCTCGTGTATGTCACATTGAGATATCACGCATTTAAGAGAAAAACTACATTGCAAGTAACAAAATTCTTTCTGCCGTTTTAGTTCCTTTGCTTTAACAGGACTTTTCCCATAGTTGTATCGCGAAGTTTTCCTTCCATTGCACCGATCTTACTGGATTAAGTTTGTTTTGTGGAGAGTTTCTTAGAGTACGTCCACGTTATTATTTAGACCGAAGTTATTATTATTATTATTATAAAATAAAGTATCAGTCATGCGCTGGAGGCAATGATATCGGTTAATCTCTTCCCCTTACAATTACTGACCTTGTGCCAAAATTTGAGTCAATACTTATTATTCGAGCTAGAAGAATCCTTGCAGGCAGAAGAGAGAATACACCGTTTCTTGACAACGATACAGATTCAAGAAGCACCTACATAATACAGATTAATTTGTTGACGCTAAAGTTAAAAACTCAATGTTTTATATTTATCTCAAAAGGCACACATTATTGTTGTGATAAAAGTGAACACCTCTCTCTATCATCAGGTATTTTAATTAATTATTTGATGAATATATATACATACAAAACACATAATTAAGACTCTAGTAAATGATACCAACCTATGTATTATTTCAAAAGAATAGAGGAAGATAACGGCTACAATTTATTAACGTATATAGGATACACTAAATACAGAATAAATAATTTCATTTGAAATAAACGATAACAAAATAAAAACCAAAATGAAACGTAATCTTGGTATAGTGCACGCTTGAAAATAAGAAGCACATGGATGACGAA
>NC_042998.1:148726470-148740057 GCF_006345805.1 Octopus sinensis | reverse complement strand
TATTTAAAAACAATCATTTAATTTTTCCACAATTTAGTTGTTTTTCGTGCATTGCTCTAAGTTGAAAAAGTCGCAAAGTCTGAAACCGGTGCTAAATTGTTCTTCATGACAAAATTATTTTAGCATTTTCTACCTTATCTTATTTTCCTTGTCACACACAACACACACACACACACACACACACACACACACGCATAACGCGAACAGTGTTTAAAGTTTACATCAGCTATGTAGGCAAAATTTTATTTAATGTAGTCGTAAAAGATTGTATCATAATATATAAACCATCATCATCAGGTTAGATTTTAAACAGTCGACCTGGACATTTGTTGGGCTTGTGTTGCTTTCAAATTCTACATTCGAATTTATAGGGTTGGAAGGCGTGGTCTAGAACACACCTTCTAATCTTTCTATAATCAGCTCCGTATGACTTAAGCTGTCGAGATACAACCATCTCTTCAGTTGTTAGAAGAGTGAGAGATCTGAGACAAAATCAACGTGGCTTATAGGCATTAGTCCTGTATCACTCAGCTAAGGACACGTGATATTCATGTCGTGAAAGCGACACCAGCTATAGTTCTTTTGCTATAGCTATCAACGTTTACAAACTATCTCAGACTTCTGAGAAGCACATTTACAACTGGGCAACTTACGTTTAACACACTTTAGGATACAATATGATGCATATGGCTTCGTAGTTCTATGTCATTGAATCCAAATACAGAAAAAGATGAAATGAGAAGACCGTCAGCATTTCAATATGATATACATGCATACGTATATGTGGCTGTGTGTGTATGTGTGTGTGTATGTGTGTGTGTGTGCGTGTGTGTGTGTGTGTTTGTATATATAGAATGTATAACTTTTATTTGTTTCGGTTATTTGGCTACGGCCATGCTGGAGCACTGACTTGAAGAAATTTTAGTCGAGCAAATCAACCAAAGGGTTTATTTTTTAAGATCAGTACTAATAGTATCGGTCTCTTTGCCGAAGCGCTAGATTACGGGAACACAAACACACGAAACACCGGTTGTCAAGCGGTGATGGGGAAAAACACATATACAAAAACACACAGACACACACACACACGTACTTACTCAAAGACGTACATACATGCATGCATACATACATACACTCACACACACACAGATATCTCTATATATATACAACGAAATTCTTATATATATATTATATATATATATATATACATGTGCGTGTGTGTGTGTGTGACTATCTCTGTGTGTATAGCTTCTACCAAATCCACTCACAAGGTGCCGCGCAGTGTGACTGTACCCGGGACCGAGTGGCTGGGATGCAAAGTTACCACACCGCACGTACACACACACACACATACACACACACATACATATAATATATATCACGCTAAAAGATATATTTGCAAGTCGTAGCAATCTTATTTTCAATAATAAAAAAGCGTTTAATGTATTTGCGCTTCTTTTTATATTTAGATTTCAGAGCACTTTGGACGGAACAAAAATGTGACGGAACAAAAATGTGACGGAACAAAAATTGTCTTTGGACAAGATTTTCAGTTCAAAATACCAGAAAAGCAAACACAATGATTGGTTTGATTTATAAGATTTTCAGATCAAAATACCAGAAAAGCAAACACAATGATTGGTTTGTTTTATGAAAATATTGCTTTGTTTTGGCGGTCAAACTTTTGCTCGCATTTATACATCTGAATACTTCCAGAGAAGCTTATAAACTAATTTTGAATCTCACAAATTAACCCCAGGACTTATTTCTTAAGCCTAGTACTTATTCTATCGGTATCTTTTGTCGAACCGCTACATTACGTTGACATAAACACACCAACACTGCTTGTCAAGGTGTAACAGGGGACAAACACAAGCACAAAGACACACACATACGCACACGCACGCATACACACACACACATATATATATATATACATACACACACACACACACACACACACACATATTATATATATATATATATATATATATATATATATATATACACATATATATATATACGACAGGATTCTTTCAGTCTCCGTCTACCAAATTAACTCACAAGGCTTTGGTTGGCCCGAGACTATAGTAGGAGACACTTGCCCAAGGTGCCACATAGTGGGACTGAACCCGGAACCATGTGGTTGGGAAGCAAGCTTCTTATCATACAGCCATGCCTATGTATATTTCTTTATATAGTATATATGTATGAGTGTGCGGCGTGTGAATATATACATGTATCTATTGTGTACGTATCTACGTATATATGTATGTGTGTGTGGTTTTGTGCGTATATATGTATTAGTACGCACATATATAGTATTGTGTGTATATATTATATATATAATATATATATATATATATATAATATATATATAAATTTTGTTTCAGTCATTTGACAGGGGCCATGCTGGAACACCCCTTTAGTCGAGCAAATCGACCCCCAGGACTTATTCTTTGTAAGCCTAGTACTTATTCTATCGGTCTCTTTTGCCGAACCGCTAAGTTCCGGGGACGTAAACACACCACCATCGGTTGTCAAGTGATGTTGGGGGGAAAACACAGACACACAAACATACATCCGCCCATACATATACATATATATATATATACATATATACGAGGGCCTTTCAGTTTGCGTCGACCTAATCCACTCACAAGTCTTTGGTCGGCCAGAGGCTATAGTAGAAGACACTTGCCCAAGGTACCACGCAGTGGGACTGAACCCGGAACCATGTGTTTGATAAGCAAGCTACTTACCACACAGCCACTCCTGCCCCAAGGTCAGCTTGGGGGAGGGGATTAAATCGATTACATCGATCCTAGTGCGTAACTGGTACATAACTTAATCGACCACGGAAGGATGAAACGCGAAGTCGACTTCGTTGGAATTTGAACTCAAAGCGTAATGCTACTAAGCATTTTGCTCGGCGTGCTAACGATTCTTCTAGCTCACCGTCTTGATAACAACATCAACAGCAACAACAACAACAACAACAACAACAACAACAAAAAGAAGCTCTAAGAGATGTACATAAAAGCTACTCGATAAGGAAGAAGGTACTAGAAGGCATCTAACAGAGATGATAACAACAGTATCCCCAAAATAAGTAGCTAATGGGAACAGTCGCAGTTGCTTTTATATCAGTAAATCTCTATGAAACGTAGAGTCAGATTAAATATATCTCTCTCCGCCATTACTAAACAACAACATGGAGAAGCTTTTCAAATAAGCGCGAAGACTTAGGAAATCTTGTTGAATGAAAAAGATGGAGTAGATGTGTGTATTAGAATAATATTAAAGAAAATATGGTAAATGTAATCTTGGAATAAAACATAAGAAGAAGGAAGAAATAAAAAGAGATTAGAGCAGAATTAAAGGACATCAAACGTGATTTTATTTAAAAGGAAAAAACAAGAACAGTCTAAATAGTTCTTTGACTTCATGTGTGACTGTTTAAAAGAAGCCCCAGAAATTTCGTCCGAAAATTTAATATAAGAGAACGAGAGGATAATTCTCTCTCTCACCTCTCTCTCTCTCTCTCTCTCTCTCTCTCTCTCTTCTCCCTCTCCCGCATACACGCATTCTTACATAAGTACATACTCACACAAGTACATATACATACATATATACATACTACATACATACATACATACATACATACATACATATATATATATAAATATACACACACATGTATATATATATATACAGGCACAATAATATATATTTATATATATATATACACACAATACTATATATATAATATATATCTTATATATATATATATATATATACACACATACATATATATACATATATATGTGTGTGTATAAGTGTATGTACATATACATGTATGTATGTTTGTGTGTATGTGTAACGGAGAAAGGATACCATATTAACACCGACACAGTAGTAAAACAATAAAAGACCAATAAGAGAGAAGATCAACGGAGGAAAGACAAAAAAAGGAAACAATAATAACGACCGGAAGAAGACGGCAATTGATTGAAGTATTTAAGAGATATTTATATAAGGTGGTGGTGGTGGGGGACGATGTAAGTGGATTTGTCAGATTTTTTTATATCATTCCCTCATGTCTTAAATAAGGGGATCTCTCATTGGATAGTGAAGTTCTAACAAAAATTAACGTTTAAAACTCAGTGATTAGAGATGAATCGTCTTTGATCATAGAATTTTATTTTTCCTGGCACTACACATCAGCAACAACAACAATAACATCATGAATAAAGATCTAATTGTGAAGGTAATATGTTGAATATATGAAATGTGTGTGTGTGTGTGTGTGTGTGTGTGTGTGTGTGTGTGTGTGTGTGTGTGTGTGTGTGTGTGTGTGATGTGTGTGTGTGTGTGTGTGTATCGAAGTGGCAAACCAATTCAGTCCAAGACATAATGAGGGCAGGAGTTTGGCAACGTCTGGAAAACGGTAATGGGAATATTCAACATTAAACAAAATATTGGAAACAAAAGGTGACATACCGACAAACACTAAACATCAATTAATTAATTAATAATATGAGGGGTGAACAGCACCTGAAACACATGTCCCCAGATTGGTGAGATCAAATAAATTAGTCACATTTTAAAATCTCCTACAGTACAACACACACTCCACCCTAGTACAATCTGGTACATCATGTAAAATATTCTACATCATTTGTGAAAGAAAGTGTGTACCCCATCCCTGATCCATTTAAAACAGTTGAGTGACAGAAACCTTTTTGATAGACATGTTCCTTCGAACACCTTACACAGCCAAATGCCCCCTTTCACCCATCACCACTATCATTCATCATAACGCTAACAACTACAAAGCATTCACTCACCGACACACTCTGATCTCTAATCCCTAAGTGTTCTGTGTCCTCTTTCTGTCTTTACTATCGCGATTACAGTTGTCTCTACTCCTTGAAGCTGTCTGTCGGTCACGTGTCATCTCCACTCAACCACCTTTGACTGATCTCGCATTTTCTCTTCCTCCATATTGTGTCCAGCCTCACAAGTCTGCCGTAACCCCTACATCCAGTACTTTCTCCTCAGAAGGGCGGTCCTTAATTCTCTCCCTTTAAGTCAAAAGCATTTTAAGTGGGACGTCAACAACTTCAGCCTTACTGGTCTTGAGGACCTGTGAAAGACACTATCAAAACCCACCTCTGCATCATTCATATACACATTTTTGCAACATTTCCATTTATCACATTGCAGCAGAGCTTTCTGCATCGTACCTATGATGTATCTACCAATGTTGTTATAACCACATATCCACCACCTTTCCACTGAGATAACTCCGGCAACTTTTACTGCCATATCTCAACTGGTATATAAATGACCGCAAGTACCCCACACTATTAAGTTTAACCTTTCACTCATCGCAAAGCTGACAGAGTTACGAAATATGCCGCTCCCCAACATACTACGATCTCTGATTACTTGATGTTTTGTGTCCTCTCTCTTCTTTTGCAACCACGTGTTTAGTAATGTGTTTAGCAAATGGCGAGTATACCTGTATTTACTAAACTGTTCGCTTCACATTCTACGATACGTTCTCTGCGTAAATCTTTCTATTACTGTATTGTACACGCCAAAGCAATAATTGTTTTGAAAGCACAATTCGGTGGAGGTTATTCGATAAAATCAACCCTTTTACTTAACTTCTACTTTATTTTATCGATCCCAGAAGGATAAAAGATGAGGTTCGCGTCAGCGGAATTTGAACTGAGAAACGAAAGAATCGAGGGGCGGGCAACACTGTTAATAACTGTTTCTAACAGGTAAAATTTCTGAAATTTTGCGGGAAGGATTTGGTAGAAAATTGAACTCGATGAGATTTGAACTTAAGGATGTCTCAAAGCGTAATGTCTCGGCACTCTAACGATTGTAACAAATCGACTGCTCTTAAGAATTCTTCGGCACATAATCATAAGGCCTAAAATTTGGCAGGATGGGTTAGTCGATTAAATCGGCCTCAGTTTTTGACTGGTACTCAACTTTACAGCACACAAAGCCTAACTCTGCTCAGAACGCAAAGTGTCACAACAAAGACCACAAGGCATTTTAGCCATGCCCTATCGATTCTGTCGATGTGCCCCGCTCCAGATGTCAAAGAAATAAGTTTTGCCGAGGAAGTTTAACAAGACAGAAACAGGTCTGTTGTTGACTCCCATACTTGCCCCAGGTATACTCTTTTACTCTTTTACTTGTTTCAGCCATCCGGCTGAGGCCATGCTGGGGCACCGCCCTTATATATAAAAAATTTTTTTTTTATCCAATGTGTTGCTGCCTGCAGTCATCTTTGTATTAAATAATTATGTTAATACGTAATTAAAGATTGCAATGTTCATGTGATTAGCGTGAAACAGTAAATAATATTAATTAATGATATCATCATTATAGTCAGCTATCCACCATCACCACCACCAAACTATCACAACAATTTTCGCTTCCATCATAAGTACTATCACAATCACCGACCTAGCAACATATCGACACCACTACTTCCATGAACTCCACAACCACCACCACCACTATCATTATCACCATCACCACTACCAACACCACCATCACCACCATCACAACTATCACTACTATAGCCCAAACAATCACCATCATTATTACTATAGCCCAAACCACTACACAACCACTACAGCTAACATCATCATTACCACTGAAAATACCAAGATAACTACCGTCACCAGTAGCACCTCCACCGTCGCTACTACAAGAAGTACTACCACTACCAGCGCCACAACTACCACCACCAACAACAACACCAACACCACCACCAACAACAACACCAACACCAACAACAACAACAACAGCAACATTGCTAACAACAACAAATGCTCGGAGAAGGATGGTTGTCGTTCTGCCACTGCTGTCATCACACGTCTGTGAACGACCCCATCCAATGAATTCCCCTCTCTTTGCACGTCGCCCCCATTCTTCTCAACTCCCACCACTACCATCAACACCCCCGTCATCACCTCCACCATCACTATCACCAATACCATTAGTACCACCCAGGAAGGCAATAGCGAAAGACATAATGAAAATAGGCAAATGTTGCGGTCTGATGTTTTCGCTGCTCTCAACACCAGTTTGTAAATAGTGTGATGGTGTCATTGAATCCGGCAGAACAAATAACAGAGGGCTGTGAGACATGATTGCCCTGGACTGGGCAGAGCTGGGTTGTTTGTTGGTTCTGGAATGAATGGCAAATGGAGGACAGGGATGGAGAGCGAAAGTCTGCGTGGGGGCGATGGCCTGAGATACAGGGTTATAACAGCTGTGTATGTTTGCGTATGTGCGTGTATAGTAGTGGGTACATACATACACGGGCGTATGAATGTATGTGTGTATATATATGTGTGTGTGTGTGCGTGTACATGCATACATACACACGCATATGTAACTACCCAATTTTGTTTTCGTATTTATGTTGTTTTCGTATTTCATGTGGTTTACATCTTGTGACGTCCTGTACCCATATATGAATATATATATGCATATATATATATATATATATATATATATATATATATATATATATATATAATATATATATATATATATATATATATATATATATATATATATATATACATATATATGAATATATATATAAATTTGTACGTATTTATGAATATATATATATAATATATATTAGTTATATTATTATAGATAAATAGATAGATAGATAGATAAATAGATAGATAGATAGATAGATAGATAGATAGATAGATAGATAGATAGATAGATGTAGAAGAATCACGAATGACAAAGAGAGGGACCTTTAAAACGAATGTAGGAGAGACGTGCGTGTATATGTATATGTGGGGATTAGTGTTTGTACATGTGCGCATGTGTAAGTTTGTGTGTGTGCATGCGTGCGTGTGTATGTGAGTGTGTGTTTGTGTGTGTGTGTGCGTGTGTGTGTGAGTGGGAGAGGTAGAAAGAAAGAAAAGTGCATGATATGTCAACATCATTGTCTATTCGAATGTGTGTGGCAAGTATATATTCGTAATTATCTGAATACACACAGATACATAAAATGTATATACATATATGCAGATATGTATGTATGTATGTATGCATGTATGTATGTATGTATGTATGCATGTATGTAATGTATGTATGTATGTATGTATGTATGTATGTATGTACCTTTATATCTATCTATCTATCTATGCACATCCTGATATACATATGTATATGCATGTCATGCGTGTACTTTCTTCTCGGATAGGATCATGTGTGAGAAAAAGGAATGGATTTGTATGTATATATATACGTGCATGTGTATAAGTGTGTGTTTGTGCACGCTTGTGTAAATATACACGTATTTGTGTGTGCGTGTGTGTGTGTGTGAGTTGATATGCACATAGAAATGTAGAAATAACATACAAACACACATATGTATATGTACGTACATATATGTATACATATTTTTATGTATATACATATACATATGCATATTCTTATGTGTGTGTATATATATATATATATATGTGTGTGTGTGTGTGTGTGTGTGTGTGTGTGTGTGTGTGTATATATATGTATATATATATATACATATATATTACACATATACATACACGCATGAAGATGTATAATCTAATTAAGACAAATTTAGTAATATGTTACTCATGTTGTACGAAACATCCCTCTGCTAACCAAGAACACGCCATCTATAAGCATTACGTGTCCGACGCACAATTAAAAAAAAGACGTTACTGACACATAACGCACACAGGTACGCAAACACATATGCACTTGTGTCTGTGTACGCACACACACTCACACACACACACACATGTATATATGTATATACATGCGTGTTTTTGTATATATATATATTTATATTTTTATATATATATATTCATGCAAACATACATTCATACATACATACATACATGTATATATATGTATATATATATGTGAGTGTGTGTGTATGTGTGTGTGTGTTTGTGTACATGTGTAAACAGGATAAAGAGAACTCAAAACATGAATATATATGTGTATATATATATATATATATATTATATACATACACGTGGTAGGCTGCGCGTGTTTGTGCGTATGTGTATATGTGTATGCGTGTGTGTGTGTGTATGTGTGTGTGTGTGTCTGTGTGTGTGTGTGCGTGTGTATGCCTATGTGCATGATATCAAATGATTAACAGAAAGAATACATACACAAATTTATGAACATATGCAAAAATGTGTGTACAAATATATACACAAACTTGTACATATACACGTGAAACTGCGTATTTTAGCGCGCTCATATACGCTAAGACGAACTGTCAAGTGCACACGTAGACATATTATTTTAATGATTTATTCATAAAATTCAAATTTAATAACAGAATGACCACAATTCTGGAGTTGTTCTTCCTTGCAGTGTATATTTATATGTTTACTGCAAAAAAAGGGGAACCACTTTTCGGAGGATTATGAACTTATTTCCGAGGTAAAGTCTTGGCTCCAGACACAACCTACAGCCTTCTACAGACAAGGTCTTCATAGCTGCATATATAATATATATATATATATATATATATATATATATATATATATATATATATATATATATATATAAAATTTTCGTTGCGTCTTGCAACCTTTTCAATAGTCTTGACTCTGAGAGTCAAGACTATTGAAAAGGTTGCAAGACGCAACGAAAATTTTAGAAAATAAAAATAAGAAATAAGTGGAATTTTACTGGTGAGTATGTTAAATAATAAGGCACTAAAGAGAATGACTCTCCCCAGACACAACAGGATATATATATATATATATATTATATATATATATATATATATATATATATATGTGTGTGTGTATATATATTGAATCGTTAGCACGCCGGAAGAAATACTTAGCAGCTTTTCGTCTGTCTTTACGTTATGAATTCAAATTCCGCCGAGTACGACATTGCCTTCCATCCTTTCGAGATCGATAAATTAAGTACCAGTGCTTCACTGGGATCAATGTAACTGACGAGCCTCCAATTTCAGACCTTTTGCCTTTAGTAGAAAGTATATATTTTGAGACCTTCTGTGACGGTTTTCCATCCGTTTGTGCACTCACTATACGTTTTTCCGTTCGTCTGAGCACTTATCATTCGCTTTTTACTTTTAGTTTGTGCCCAAAAGTAGTCTTGTTCCGCCTTGGTAGCATCTTGAAGTCTATATTCCTGAACTAAAATTTAATAAACATATTTGACATTCAATTACTTTGCATTGGGCCCTTAACTCTTCATGGAGTCGTAGGGGCGCCGTCATGACGGACTTTGAACACACAGCCTCAGCGCCTGAATGGTTACCACAAAGCAATCAATTCGACGCTCTAACGACTTTGCCAGTTTGCAGTGTGTGACTTACAACCATGGGCTTCCAAATGCTTTTCCTGCTGTTTTATATTAATTCCAAAGACTCTGCACATCTAATGCCACTTCCACTTGTCTTCATTTCTTCAATACTTTCATTTCAAACACACTTTACTGCATATTAATGATGTTACGCCAATTGTTCCATGCAAGCCTTCTTAATGCTCACTCATCCGTGTTTATTTTTAAAATTTAATTTGTCATACACTTCTTATTAGAAAGGTTTCATAGTTTTACAGCTTAACTTGAACGTAATTCGCCGATAGTCTTTAATTCTCCCGCGGTCTGTCTGAACTAAACTACGTTAGGTATTTTTTCATGAACTGACCATTCCACACACATACTTGTAATTTGCTAAAACTACAGGTATTAAAAAGATAAATTAAACTAAAATAAATCATCATCATCATCATTATTATCAACAACATCAAAGGCGTCAAGCTGGTAGAAGCTTTGAGTGTAGAAAAATGTTTTGCGGAATTTCTCCCTGTTGTATATTCTTAGTTCAAATCACACGGAGGTCAAATATAGTGATTTTAGAGTCGATAAAATGCAGTATCAGTCAAGTACTGTGATCGATTGTATCGACTAACCTCTTCTCAAAAATAGCTGGTCTTGTACCTTTATGGTTATTACTTAAGGCGGCGAACTGGCAGAGTTAAGTACTGGGGTTAATGTAATTGAACTACTGTCTTCCCTCAAAACTACTCGACCGTGCCAATAATTTGCCAATAATTAGAAAGAATTATCATTATTATCTGCTGCTGACTCTCTCATTTTGTTGTAAAAGCTTTCTCCATCGTTCCATATGTTTTTCGAATGTGAGGAAACTGATTTTCAGTCTGACTATTATTCAATGAAGTGCATTCATTGATCCTTTTGGAATGTCTACCACGTACCGAGGTGATAAAATAAGGTCAGTTTATTTTCTGTTTTTTTTTTTAATATTTCTATTTCCTGTTTATTACATCGTTTAACTCCAAGACAAAAATAACTTCATGTTATATTGGAACCGCACCGATAAACTGCATTGAATAAAGCGACACACTTGAATACACAAATAATCGCAACGAAGTTTTTGAAAATTACTATTTCAAGAAGAAAAGTAGCAAAACTAACTACACAATTAACAGCAACATCAATGATAATAAACATAGTTTGTCAAACGAAAGTTCGCAAACACTAACCACATCCCATATTCTGCAAGTGAACTTTCTAATAAGCAAACTTTGGATATGTAACACTTTCCTGAAAGCACCAAAGCATGGCAGGATTTGGTTCGCAAGTCAAGCGCCTCTCTGCTTGACATTATCAAATAGTCATGCAAGAGGATGTGTGTATCTGTGCCTTGCCAAAGCCATAAAGTTTTCCTTTTTTTCATCCAAGGAAGACCTGGAGAACGCCCTGGCAAACATGTTAAGAAAATTTTACTTATTTGGAGTGAACGTGGGTGTATGGTTCTATATAAACCATCTTCAAAACCACAAAAGTCAAAAACGTATGAAGAACAGCAGCCAGTAACCTAGAGGAATACTAAGGTCACAATCAAAGCAATGGTGAGAGCATTAACCTTGGAGCGTGGTAATTTTGTATCACAATATGAGTAGGTGGTCAGGTGTGACGTAAATTTCATCGATGTGTAGATGCGGAGGTATAAGGCCACATGACTCGGTAGTACTACAAAATTGTACCAGAATTTTCCTCTGTAAAGGGTACTGAGAGAAAGGCCTTAAAACTCGACTTCAAGGGCAGGTAACTCAGCTGCTGCATGTGTGGCAGTAAAAGTCATTCAAGTGCTTTACCACCCAACATCTTAAAATAACAAACGGAACGTTGCTGGTTTTGGAGTAGATATCGCAACACCAGACAGCTCACGGTCCAGCTCTGGCGCTGTCAGATTTAGCCATTCCTCATTACCAGGAGATAAACAAGAGATTCAAGTACTGCTTTTCAGTTACAGTCAACGAAGACATTGAGAGCCATTCAAAACATAAACAACAACCGGAAGTGGTTAATGGAGGCGTTGACATCGGGGATGATAGCTCTGGCTTTTTAAGGCCTTCACAGCAGTAGATTACATTCTTCCATTATGTCTGAAAATAAATGCTTATTTTCAGACATAATGGAAGAATGTAATCTAGCGTAATCTCAATTTGTTATAAGGGAGGTCACATTGGTTTTTGTTTTATGCATGAACTGTTGCTTTGATGATTTCTTATTTTTTTACTGCCCACAAGGGGCTAAACATAGAGGGGACAAACAAAGACGGACAAAGGGATTAAGTCGATTACATCGACCCCAGTGCGTAACTGGTACTTAATTTATTTACCCCGAAAGGATGAAAGGCAAAGTCAACCTCGGCGGAATTTGAACTCAGAACGTAACGGCAGACGAAATACGGCTACGCATTTCGCCCGGCGTGCTAATGTTTCTGCCAGCTCGCCGCCTTAATGCTTTGATGATTTCTACGAAGCATTGATATAAACCACTTAATGACACTTTCGAAGAGGAATTAAAGTTTGAAACATGACATCTATACTATAATGGAGAAAGCTACTTATTAATTAGGCATGTAACAATTTATAATAGTATTAAAAGAAAGCAATTATTAAAGGGCTGACCGTCTGGAAATATTTTTATAAATTTGTATTCTAAAAATTTCCTATAATTTCGATTTCTCAAATGTTTTAACTCCAATTTCTCGCAAATTTAAATATTCATCGCATTCATTGCGGAGTATTCCATTTTCATTTGCAAAGTCTCTCACTTACCCTTTGAGTTTTAATTAGCTATTTGGAAAAACCGACAGTTTATTCTATTAATGTATACGAATGTAAAAACATTCATTGAATCAATTTTTTTTTCAAATACTTGTATAATTTTTGAATGCGGGATAGCTTGTGAGAAGAGCCTAGAAAGTTGAGTAATTACTATTATAAGACGAGGAGAAAAAGTTACCAACAAGTACTCGAAACTTGCACCTTATTCACAGTTTCCAAACACTCTGTACCAAGCCAATACATACACAAACAAGTTGCACGAGCGATTTTAACAGTGACACACACACACACACACACACACACCAATACACACTCGCGCACACACATAGATACACATACACACAAATGAAAGGCAATGAATGTGTGTGTGTGTATGTGCGTGTGTGTGTGTGTG
>NC_042998.1:148681470-148721470 GCF_006345805.1 Octopus sinensis | reverse complement strand
AGAGAAATTTGGGATATTCTTAATCCAGGATATTATTAGTAACCAGTTCATAGTATTAGTTGGTAGATCTGTGATGAAAAGATTAAGGAGATCCATATTAAAAGAAACTGTCAGTTAGCAGATTCAGTGTTGAAGTTTCGTAGAAAATCCGTGGTAAAGATGATAGAAGTTGATAGCTCCGTCACTGAAAATAAAGAGTTTAGCTATTTGGTATAACTACTCCTGAACTATCTTCTCTTCTCATTCCATCTTTGAACTTTGCATTATGATCTGAAAAGTAAGACCTTCTCTACCCTGACGACGGAGGCTCATCTTGTCCAATGTTGATCGTACCCATTATGGCCTCATATTGTGATGAACCACATATACCAATATTATTATGGATCTCCGAGCCCCAGAAACAGCTGTTGGACTTACAACACCTTTCTTCCACCCATTTAATTTTCTCTGTCGTTTGTACTCTGGGTACGCTGGACCTATTGATAAACATATCTATATATTTATACTTAAATATTCATATCTGCTTGCATACATATATATATTTTTTATTTCATATCCAAACTATTACATTTAGTGTAACTTGTTTATCTGCATAACTGTCTCTATATCCGCTCAACTTGATCCCTCTAACAGCCACTCTTTACCTCGCGAAATCGATTCCCTGTAAAGACATCGCATTCTAAGTTTGAATCTTTTGAGAACTACTGTCTTCTATACCGAGAATCTCTTGATCTTCTCTGTGGACTATATATATATATATATATATATATATATATATATGCTCTCTCCTTTCACCATTCCCTGTTTTAATAACCCCCTCAACCCAGCCGACTTTCTTATATACATGCATACATACATACATACATACATACATACATACGTACATACATACATACATGTATGTATATATATATATATATATATATATATATATAATATATATATTATATATATATATATATATATATATATATATAAACTGAACCACAAAAGAAACGTCACACACTTAATAGAAACCGCTTTATTAACAGACTGCCATAGCATTGATGATATGACGTGATGATAGAGTGTCCTGGATCCAAAGGGATGAACACAATATCTCGTGTAACCACCGTTAGCGTTGATTACCAACAGGCATTGAATGCCCCAAACGTTTGATGAAGGCTAATTTTCTAGAAAATAATTTTCTAGAAAAGAAAGCTATCAGGTCTCTCAAGAAGAAAGCAAAACGTTCGCGGTTTCAAGGATCAAAAAATCGTTTAACACTAATTCTTAGCAATAATGCTTCAGAGATTTCAAGCTGAAGCCAAAACTGGTTTATCATTTACGAATAACCCCAACCAACGGGCGGAAATTCATAAAATATCGGGTTGAGTAAAATTAAGCAACGTTTTGAAGCATGAAATTCATCACAATATATTTCAACGATGCGGAAATTCATTTATCAAAGTAAGTACCATTATAATCAACATTTTTACCAACGAGTTTGTTTATTCCGGTAACATTAAAATCTGGATCTCTGAAGCCGATGAACTCTTTGAACGCACTTTCAGCATCGGTTTGACTTTTGAAGTCCGTCTTTCGCAGGAAATCATCAAGTAGCTTGAAAAAGTGGTAGCCGGTAGGAGAAAGGTCTGGGGAAAATGCTGAGAGGGGAAGAACTTCGTAGCCAAGTTCCCTCAACTTCTAGAGTGTCATTAGTGAAATGTGTGACCGAGCATTGCCATGAAGAATGGTTGGCCCTCTTCTTTTGACCAGTCTGGGACGGAGGAGTAACAGTTTTTTGTTCATTTTGGCAATTTCATGGCAATATGTTTCTGCAGTAATGGTTTATTTAGGTTTTAAGAAGTTATAGTGGACGAGTCCAGCAGTACATCACCAAACAGTCATCATAACGTTCATTTTGATCTCGGGTTTAGGGAAGGTTTTTCGTGCTTCATTTTGGTCTAACCATTGCGAAAAACGTTTTTTTTTTTTATTATTGTACAGAATCCACTTTTCATCGCAAGTTACAATACGGTCGAGAAATGAATCGGTCTGGTTACGTAAAAGAAGCGACGAGCAAATTTCATATCTGCGCATTTCCTAATTTTCATTCAAATTCATTTGTCGAACTTTTTTGATTTTCCGATCGCATGCAAATGGTTGCAGGCAGTTTTTTGGCTAACTTGAAGTTCATTCGCCAGTTCTCCGATGACAGATGGGCGTCTGCTACGCTCACGATCTTCAAGGCTCAGGTCTCCACTGCGAATTCGTTTAAACTATTTTCGAGCTGACCACTCACTGGTTATTTCCTCACCAAACGTTTCGTTGATATCGTGAGTAGTTTCAGCTGCTTTACGTCCTTTTTTGAAGTTGAATAGTAAAATTGCTCGAATATCGCGCTTTGATAGTTTCATTTCAGGTGATTGTAACAACAGTGAAAAAAAATATCAATGTTAATTTATTGATGCATTTGGGCAAGTCTGTCTGTATTATCAAACAATTGGAAAATATTTTTTAAAAATTCAAAACTATGCAAAAATCCGGTACAAATTCTTCATGGTTAAAAACGTTGCTTACTTTTTAGTTAATCTGATATATGTCTGGGATTTGAAAGGAAACAAGAAAGCGAGTACAAAAATGTTCACTCAGTATATTATGGAATACTTTTCTTTTTGAAACAGGGAAAAAATATTGCCAATAATTTGACAGTGAACTTAAAGTATTAGTGGAATTGATAAATATTTGAGGCCTCCTTCCCTAGAATCTCGGCATCATTCAGAATTGTATTTCTCTACAAGTAGTTTTATCTGCCATCAAATACTAATTATGCATTCAAAATCATGAGGGATGAAAATGGTATTTCTAATACCGAAGAGCGCTTCAGATGTACTTTCAAACTACTCGTTAGAGAAACAGATTACTAAGGTAAATAATCTGACATGAACTTATAAAACCAAATATCATGAAAGTCGTTAATATATTTTCTGTTATAGGGCACAAGGCCTTAAATTTCTGAGGGGTGGGGGCAACTCGATTACATCCCCTGTGCTCAACTAGTACTTATTTTATTGACCCCCGAAAGGTAAAGGTAAAATCGACGTTGGTGGCATTTGAATTCTGAATGTAATTACGGGCGAAGTGCCGCTAAGCATTTTGCCCGTCGTGCTAACGATTCTGCCAGCTTGCCACCTTAAGGCCATTAAGATGTCATGCGCATCTGGAATGAAGGAGCAGAGAACTGCATAAGCTGAGTTGGAAAAAACTATAGCCAGAGACATACAATGATTTTATAAAAAAAATTATTTAATTATTACCAACAAACATCAGTAGCATTGTTGAGCGTTCAAGATTTGAGGTTGTTAAAGTTTCGTGGGAAAAAGTTTATCTATCGAGGAGTTGCATAGATTGGTACAGCAACACCTGAATGCCATTCCATGGAACCAGTAACAAAAGGATGAATTCTGACTAATGAATTCCATTGTCATGATTACAGCATTCACAGACCAATTTATGGAGAATGACCATATCTGAGAATGCTACAGCTTAGCAGTGTGATGCATTCTGAACCCATCCTGAAATTGTAGACTACTTCGTGATGGAAGACTTAAAAATACTCGGGCGAGATTAAATGTAAAACAACCAATGTTGTGAGGAAAAACCAGAATCAAAATTTTCCTCTCATAGACATACATACATAATAAATATATATAATTTTCCATATTTATCTATCTTCTCTATCTATCTATCTCTCTCTCTCTCTCTCTCTCTCTCTCTCTCTCTCTCTCTCTATATATATATATATAATATATATATATATATATATATATATATATATATATATATGTGCGTGTTGTGTGTATGTGTGTGTGTGTGTGTGTGTGTGTGTGTGTGTGTGTGTGTGTGTGTGTGTACCATCAACCGCTGTCCTATTTCACACGTTTACATTTCCACTGAAGCATTGGTAGGTAGACATGTCTATGCGTGGTGGGACTTGATTAATTTAACCTGTTTATTTGATAATAATTTTAGATTAGAATGTATCACATTACACTCTTGGAAGATAGCTGAAGATACTAAGTTCTTCGATGGTGTGACAGTAATCTCTGATTATATTCATTCTTTTTTAATAGTTTGACTCAGTCTGTCACCTTCAATTGTGTTTGCATCAATGATATAAATAGCTCCTATCTCTATTTATACTATATTGTTATAAGGCCCCAGTGTAACGCTTCCCGTTTATATATATATATATATATATATATATATATATATATATATATTTCCGAAGTGCAGATTCCAGAGTAGGTGGATAGAATATATATGAGTAAAAAAGATGTACAGGTGTCAATTCATTACGGCCGTTTCAAGCAACTCCTTTGACTGATTAATGAAAATATTACATCATTGCAAAGAAACCGTTTTAGCCAGAAGACTGAATAGACTTCAAGCACAAAAAACAAACCAACTGCTTTAACATATTCATATCACCAACGGAGCTCAAATTTTCACATTGATTCTGTTGCTATATCTTTGGTAAGCAGAATCAATGTAAATATTTGAGTGGTTTTTTTTAAATTTAAATTTTTTAAAAGCTTAATAATAAATCACAACTAATTAATCAATAATGTATTCACCCTTGTTGTCTACAACTTCTTCCCTACGTTCAACAAGATTTTCAATACCTCGTTGGTAGAAATCACCCGATTTCCACTCAACAAATTGATCCAACCAAATTTTCAATTCTGCATCAGTATTGAACGAAACTCCGCGCATAGCATATGAAAGAAATCGAAAGAGGTGGAAATCCGTTGGTGCCAAATCAGGAGAGTACGGCAGGTGTGGCAGCACTTCCCAGCCATGCGTTTGAATGGCTTCCGTTGTCATATACGACGATATGAGGACGGACGTTGTCGTGTAGCAGAAGAACTGCATGCTGCCGATTAGGCCATTTTTCTTGAATAGCCGCGAGAAGTCGTTCCATCTTTTGAACGTAGAGTTCCGCGTTGACCGTTTGATTCTCTTCAAGTAATTCGTAATGGATAGTACCTTCCTAGTCCCACCATACGCACATCATCGTTTTACACGGATGAAGATCTTGTTTCACGCGCGGTGTCGCTTGTTTACCGGTGCTAAGCCATTCCTTACACTGCTTCATATTGATGTACCGGCACCATTTTTCGTCGCCAGTGACGATTCGGTAAAGAAATCGTTGCTTCAGTCCATGAGTTGAGCGGTGACGACCAAGCAAACCAGCAGAGATTGTGACTCGTTGATTTTTGTTATTGTAACTAAGCATGCGGAACCTATAAAGAATAATTAACTAAAATTAACAAGAGAAAAAAAAAGATTCCAAAATGATTCAAAAATTTAAAACCGCAATAAATTCCAAAATTTAAAAAAACAGCGGGAACTTAGTTGCCAACCCATTATATACACACATATATTCTTGTACTTGTTTCAGTCATTTTGACTGCGGCCGTGCTGGAGCACCACCTTTTAGTCGATATATATATACATGTATATATGTATATATGTAGTACGTATATATATATATATATATATATATGAATGTATTATGTGCATATATATATATATATATATATAGTAATATATGTATGCATATATATATAAAAAGGTAAAGACCCCCTTCGGTCATGAATGACCATGGGATTGCACCAAGAAAGTTACCCTCCTAGACACAAGTCCGGGCAAGGTTGTTTATGGAAGACCAGCAGTCGCCCATGCATACCAGCCTCCCATCTCCACGCCATTAGTGTTATCCAAGGGAAAGACAAAGGTCGATACAGCTTGGCACCAGTGACGTTGCAACTCATTTCTACAGCTGAGTGAACTGGAACAACGTGAAATAAAGTGCCTTGCTCATATATATATATATATATATATATACACAAGCAAAACACCCCCCGTCCAAGGAGGGTGCTAAGTTGTCAAACATTTAAACCAAATTTTCTCAAAACAACTTGTCCGACCGTCCCATTGGCCTCCCCTTTGAGAAACACTGATTTAACCTAAGTTTGAGACACCAGCAAAAGAAGAAATAAAGATAGACTTTTTTTCTATTCCAAGAAAAACGATTTTACAAATGCACGTTCTCACGACTTTATCGATCGCATTCTCACCTGGAATCGATTTTTGTAATTTTTTCAAGACTATACACGCCCTGATACCATCGGTATCTACAAATCAAATTTGAGCGCAATCGGATGGAGGATGCCCGAGATCCTAGAAGACACATACACAGACAGACAGAACGCATTTTATATAATAGATATATATATATATATATATAGGCGCAGGAGTGGCTGTGTGGTAAGTAGCTTGTTTACCAATCACGTGGTTCCGGGTTCAGTCCCACTGCGTGGAACCTTGGGCAAGTGTTCTTTGCTATAGCCTCGGGCCGACCAAAGCCTTGTGAGTGGATTTGGTAGACGGAAACTGAAAGAAGCCCGTCGTATGTATGTATATATATATATGTGCGTGTGTTTGTGTGTCTGTGTTTGTCCCCCTAGCATTGCTTGACAACCGTTGCTGGTGTGTTTACGTCCCCGTCACTTAGCGGTTCGGCAAAAGAGAATGATAGAATAAGTACTGGGCTCACAAAGAATAAGTCCCGGGTCGAGTTGCTCGATTAAAGGCGGTGCTGCAGCATGGCCGCAGTCAAATGACTGAAACAAGTAAAAAAAATATAGGAATTCAAAGAATCAAAAGATCTGAAAATCAAAATTCCATCAGGTGCATGGTTAACGAATGACCGCTTTTGACGTCTGGATAAACCTTCGTGGCCAGGAGATACAATGGTGAGGAGAGTGTATATAAATAGGCCAGATAATAGAAGTTAGGTGAAAGAGTTGATGTGTATTCCATTTGTTTACAGTTGTTTCATTATCCTGTTAGGCATATAAGAGATATTACATCAACATTGGTACGTATATAAAAATACATATAAATTTATATGCAGGTGTACACCCACATATACAAGTGTGCTGAGACGTAATCTAACAGATCGTGGTAGTTGAAGACATCATCTCTAGTACAGAAAACAAGCTGACCCATTATGTATCCCCAGGCGATAGACGTACACCGCAGGTTACGATCTATGATTTGCTTTAATAGTGCAATGACAATAGATTAGTAAAGATTCAAGGAAAGGAATAAGTGAATACAATAAAGTAAAAAAAGCAAAAGAAAATCAGAGAAATATAATAGTAATAATGATAAACTTATTTTATTAATTAATATAACTTTAGATAGGTATAGATAGGTATCTAGATAGATAGATAGATAGATAGATAGATAGATAGATAGATAGATAGATAGATAGATAGATAGATAGATAGATAGATAGATAGATAGATAGATAGATAGATAGATAGATAGATAGATAGATAATCAGACAGAGGTGTGGAAATGGGGAAATAGAAATAAGAAGAAAACAATATGTGTGTATGCGTGTGTGTGTGAGTTGTATTTAAAATTAAAGTTTAGGTAGAAGATTTTAAGATGTAGTATCCAAACCTTGTTATGGGAATGTCCCTTGTAGTGTCCTGCAGAGCACGTTCACCGCTTGCAGCTACCAGGTGTATCCAGAGTAGTGCACTTTAGTTGCTGGATGTACGTAAGGAATTCCTCGGTGTACGTTGAGCGTATTCTAAATGACTAATACGTAAGACGGAGTGTAGACGAAGCTTTGTTTAGCACAACAATCGTTTCGGCTTACTTCTGCACTGCTCCCTAGTGGGTGAGGAAGGATGTAATGGAGTCGAATGCATGCTATAGTGTAGAAGAAACCTCCACAGGCCACATAAAGCGGATCATTTCGCTGAGATATGTGTGGCAAGATGATGTTGTTTCATATGCGTGTTAGTAGTTCACCAATAGATTGAGGCAGGGTTTGTGGTGTATATTTAGGGAGTGATTGTTAAAGAATACGAAAACTAAATATAAGAATAGATGGGATAGTCAGAATGGTTTTTGAATGAAAAAGTTTCAAGTTTATGACGTACTTTGATGGTTAGCCATGCGTGTCATTCTGGGAAATGTGGTCGGGAATCTTGTGTAAACGCAGAGTAGATAAAACAGGGGAAAACTGATGAAGGGAATGTTCTTTATGTTGCCTGTCTCGTTTCTCTGTTTGTTTCTTTCTTTCGTTTGACGAAAAACTTCGTTTTCTATGTTTTTGTTTTTTATGTTCTCATTTCTCATTTTGTCTACGTTTTTTTATGTCCTGTACCCATATATGCAGGTATATATACATATATATGTAGGTATGTAAATATATGTATATATGCATATATTTATATATACACACACACCACATACACACACACATAAACACACACACGCATACACACATACACACACACATATATATATGTGTATATATATATATATATATATATATATATATATATATATATATATATATAGCGAGAGAGAGATGATAAACGTATTAGAAATGCAGGTGTAGTTTGTTGGTTTGCGTTGAGTGTGTCTCTGACCATTCTTTTATGCTACTGAAACCTGACAGAAAGAAATATCAACATTCCTAGATGTACATGGATAGAATTTGGAAAAAATTCCAAGGACAGAGGAAAATCAATAAATATGGCGATTACTGGAGAAAGAAACTGACATGAATTTCAAAATATAAAAGAATTTAAAATGCAAATAATAAAAAATTAAATAAATAAAATTTTGAAAAATTTACCGAAACAACAATACAAAACAATTTTTAAAAAATTAAAGAATAATTAAAAACACATAATCCAAAATACGCAGAAATAATACCAGATATTATGTTGATGACGTCACGAAATATTTGAGATAACTTTTTTTTGATTTTTCTTTTTTACTTCTTCCTCCATTTTAACTAAAGTAATATTGGTGACAATTTTGAAAGATGGCGGCGACCACAGTGAAAAAATTTCGACGTCGATTGAAAAGATGATGATGAGGATAATGATGATGATGATGATAATAATGATGATAAGGGTGTTGATGGTGATGATGGTGACGATGATTATTATGATGATGGCTGCAGTATTAACAATGATGATGAGTAGGAATAGGAGTAGGAGGAGAAGAAAGATGGTGATGATGATGATAGTGATGATGATGATGATGATGATGATGATGATGATGATGATAATGATGAGGATGATGATGATGGTGTTGGTGGTGGTGGTGGTGGTGGTGGTGGTGGTGGTGGCGGCGGTAGCAGCGGTATGGAGAATGATGATGATAACGATGAGAATGTTAATGATGACGTTGATGATGATGATGATAATAATGGACACAAAGACAACGACGACGACGTAAAAGACGTGTAGGTGAAGCTGTGATATAATGGGAATGGGGATACACGAAACAGACGAACGATACTAAATAATAATAATAATAATAATAATAATAATAATAATAATAATAATTCCCAGACATAATAACCAAGGATTGTAAAAAAAGTACCAGCTTTCTGATAGAAGTTGCAGTCTCTTCTGAACAAAATATTGCCCAAAGAGAAGTGGAGAAACTGTCGAAGAGCAAAGATCTCGAAATTAAAATATTGAAGATGCGTGGAATGAAGATAAAAAAAATACCAATTATATCTGGAGCATTGGATATGATAAAAAATGAATGAGCAAGAAATTCAGAAACCATACCTTTACTTACAAAATTTCACACTATCCAAAATATAGCCCTTCAAGGAACAGCGAAAAACACTATCAATTCAATGACAACCCAAATAAAATAACCCACAGACAATAAACATCCAATAAAATAAACGACACCACTTCTCCCCACCCAGCAACAACAGCATGTACTCTACAGGTCGGACACAACAGGATAACACAAATCGCATGACGGACACACAACGCACAACATCAGCACTAATACAACAAATGAGTCAAACCAAATGCCATAACATAACAAAATGATGCGACACAATATTGGGAAGAGGCTCTTAACCCACCCCCCAAATACTAACAAAAACAAAAACAAACAGTACTGCACACACCCCAGCAACACGGAGATGTAGTGCATGATGGAGTAGAAATTTGCCTGAAACTATCAACTGTCGGATAATAAGAATCTTTAACTTGCTTCAGTTATGTGACTATGGCCATGCCTGATCACCGACTTGAACAAATCTACTCCAGAACTTATTGTTTTTGAAGCCTAATACTTATTTTATCAGTCTATTTTGCCGAACCCTTAAGTAACGGGGACGTAAACTCACCAGCACCGGTTGTCAAGCGGTGATGAGGGGACGAACACAGGCACAAACACACACGCGCGCACACACGCACACACATACGTACACGCACACATGTATATATATATATATATACGACGCGCTTCTTTCAGTTTCTGTCTAACAAATCCACTCACAAGGCTTTGGTCGCCCCGAGGAAATAGTAGAAGACATTTGCTCAAGGTGCCACACAGGTTGACTGAACCCAGAACCATGTGGTTGGGGAGCAAGCTTTTTAACAAACAGCCACACCCGCACCTATAATAATAATGATGATAATAATAATAATAACATATGGCTCATTGCAAACAAGCAGATGTAGACCAGAAGCACAACCATCAGTGGATACGGAGCGCAGGGCTAAAGACAGAGAGTGAAGGTTTTATCTTGGCTGCCCAGGATCAGAGATTATTGACCCGGAACTATCAAGCCAATGTGATGAAAAATGGTACAGACTCAAAGTGCCGATACTGCAATGATGGGATAGAAACAGCTGACCACCTAATCTCTGGATGTAAGGTTTTAGCACCTGCAGAACACATATCAAGACATGACAGAGTTGGCCAATATCTACATTGGATAATGTGTCGGCATTATAAAATCAAAACTGCTGACAAATAGTACAAACAGCACCTTAAGGTTGTAAATGAGGTTGTAACTATTCTGTGGAAATTCTCAGTATATAGAGACCTAACTATCAAAGCAAATAAACAAGATTTTGTTGTGAAAGTCAAAAGCAATAAAGTTTGTTTATTGATTGACATGAGCATACCCTGTGACCATAATATCTCGGCAAAAGAATGTGATAAGCTCAGAAAATATAAAGATTTGTTAATCGAAATCGAAAACATGTGGCATCCCAAAACGGCTGCAATACTAGTGATTGTAGGAGCACTTGGAATTATTTAAGAATGATCACTGGCTTGACTGGTACGTCACACGTATTGAGATGAGCATTGTCACTGTGAAATTTCATTCCTTTTCCCCTTTATTTTAGTTGTTAACTTTTCTGTTTTTATTTTTTCCTTTTTCTCTGTCTTCCCCTTATTTTCTATCACATGACTTTGTAAATGAACAATCTGATGTGTTTATTTTAACGGCCTACAAATGTATACAGTACGTTTCTCTACCCTAGGTGTCAGAAAGACACTCGGCAAGAAATGGGAATAGTATTGAAAGAAGATACTAATGAAAATAATAATAATAATAATAATAATAATAATAATAATAATAATAATAATAATAATAATATAATAATAATAATAATAATATATAATAATAATAATATAATAATAATAATAATAATAATAATAAAATAATATAATAATAATAATAATAATAATAATAACAATAATAATAATAATGATAAAAATAATCCTTTCTACAATAGACACAAGGTATGAAATTTTCGGGGAGAGGACTAGTCGATTACATTGACCCCAGTGTTTCATGGGTACTTAATTTATCGACTCCGAAAGGATGTAAGGTAAAATCGCTCTCGAGAGAAATTGAACGTAGCGAGGGGCAAAATACTACTAAGCATTTCGTACAGCGTGGTAATGATTCTGCCAATAATAATAATAATAATAATAATAATATAATAATAATAATAATAATAATAATAATAACAACAACAACAACAACATGTTCAAAAATAACCCCAAGAATTTTTACAGGAAGACAGGAAAAAACAGCGTTTACTGTAAGGTCTGTACCATCAAAAGAAGAAGTGCAGGGATTTTGGAATAAAATTTGTGCAGAAGAAAAAACACACAAAGAAAAGGCCCCCTGGTCAAGGTAGAAGATATAAGATCTGCTCTCAGGAGGTCAAGCAAATGGAAGTCTCCAGGAAAGGATAAAATTCCTAACTTCTGGCTGAATGCCTTCTCAGAGAGCCATGAACTGCTAACAGAACTGTACAATGATGTTTTGCAAAACCCTAGTAGGATGCCTCCTTGGCTAGTTAATGGGTTAACATTCCTGCTTCCAAAAAGTGAAGAAACAAATGAACCAAAAAACTATAAACCCATAACCTGCTTAACAACTATGTATAAAACGCTAACATCTGTCCTGACGGAATATACTTATAGTTTTTTAAAAGACAGCAGCATATTCCCTAATGAACAGAAATGATGTAAATGTGGATCCTATGGTTGTAAAGATCAGCTACTCATCAATAAGATGATCTTGGAAGATTGTCACAAACGACACAAAAACTTATCAATAGCCTGGATAGACTATAAAAAGGCTTTTGATAGCCTACCTCATAGCTGGATTAGGAAATGCCTGGAAATGTACAAGATAGCACCTACTCTGCGAAACCTTTTGACTGTAAGTATGAGATCATAGAGAACCACACTAACTCTGAACAGTGACAATGAATCCCTAAATGCTGGTGATGTAAACATTTCATGTGGCGTTTTCCAGGGTGACTCACTGTCTCCACTCCTCTTTTGTTTAGCCTTAATACTTCTCTCAAAACTGCTCAATGACGCGCAGTACGGGTATAAAATGTTTGATAAAAATATAAATTATCTCATTTAGATGGATTATTTAAATCTTTTTGCAAAAAATGACCAACAACTCAAGGGCTTACTAGCGATAGTCAAACAATTCAGTGACGACATCAGAATGCAATTCGGCCTCGATAAATGTGCAAAAGCTACCTTTATCAAAGGAAAAATGACAGAAACATCTAAAGTTAACCTTGACCAGCAGAATGTCATAAAAGAACTAGACCCAGCGGAGAGCTACAAGTACCTAGGGACAATTGAAGGGAACGGAATAAGGCATTCAGAGATGAAGGAAAGGATCAGGAGAGAATGTTATCGAAGAGTGAGAGCAATACTCAAGACAGAGCTGAATGCAAGAAACAGGATCGAAGCGATCAATGCATTAGCCATACCAGTCGTGACTTACAGTTTCAATATCGTTAACTGGTCAATTACTGAAATATGTCACCTCGACAGAAAAATAAGAAAACTGTTGACAATGCATAGAATGCAGCACCCTAAGGCAGATACAGAACGACTTTATCTGCCAAGAAAAGAGGGAAGCCGTGGTCTTTTGCAACTGGCAATAACAATGAAGATTGCTACAATTGGCCTAGACACCTACCTGAAAAACTCTGAGGACTGGATGTTAAAACTTGTCTCAAAACATGAAAACAAGAAAGCATCGTACTCAGTAACAAAACAGGCAAAAGAATATCTAAGTGAATTCCGAATACAACCAATTTCGGAATTAGAGATAGACATACAAGAAACAAGCACAGAAAAAGCTAGGCGCATGAAAACCCGTGCCAAAACTGTGGCCTTAGATATTCTGAATAATAAATGGCAAGAAAAACCTCTCTATGGCAAATACCAAAAGAGAGCGAATAATGCAGATATTGACAAAGCCCTGACCCATCAATGGCTAATGGCCTCTGGCTTAAAATCTGAAACAGAGGGGCTTATCATAGCAGCTCAAGATCAATGCCTACCAACAAGAAACTACCAGGCCAACATATTAAAGAACGGCTGTAGCCCAACATGTCGTGTATGCCGACAACAAAATGAAACCATTGATCATGTTGTCTCCAAATGCAGACTTCTAGCGCCTACACAGTACCTCAACAGGCATGATAGAGCTGCACAATATATTCGCCGGGTAATTTGCAAAAACCTGGATTTGCCCCATGAAAAAAAACTGGTGGGAACACAATCCACCACCAGTGCTTGAAAATGACCACATCTCACTCCTCTGGAACTTCACCATTCAAACTGACAGAAAGATAGATGCAAATAGGCCAGACATCATATTGAAAGACTTCAGACAAAGAACATGCCTCCTCATTGATATGACTGTCCCAATCGATATAAACGTATCTGTCAAGACCTACCAAAAACTGAGCAAATATAAAGATCTTGAAATAGAAATCAACAAAATGTGGAAGCTGAAGACTAAAACAATACCTGTTGTCATAGGTGCCCCGCGAATGATAGCGAAAGGGGCTGATTGCTACCTAACTCAGATAACAGGAAACCCCAAAATGGCAGAAATTCAAAAGATAGTGCTCATGGGAACTGCTCATATCCTACGCAAAATACTCTCTATGTAATCCCAAGGTTTAAAACAAACTTTTTTTATGTATTAGACATTCACTAGTACAACACCCCACCCAAATATATGGCACACTAGGCATAACAACAACGTGAACTTCCAACCTGTTGTCTCTTGAGGTCTCTGGGTGAGACTTGGAGCCAACTTGTACAGACATAAAGCAAAAGTCAAACATATTATAATAATAATAATAATAATAATAATAATAGTAATAGTAATAGTAATAGTAATAATAATAATAATAATAATAATAATAATAATAGTAATAATAATAGTAATAATAATAGTAATAGTAATAGTAATAGTAATAATAATAGTAATAATAATAGTAATAATAATAAATAATAATAATAATAATAATAATAATAGTAATAATAATAGTAATAATAATAGTAATAGTAATAATAATAGTAATAATAATAGTAATAGTAATAATAATAGTAATAATAATAGAAATAATAATAGTAATAATAATAATAATGATAATAATAATAATAATAATAATAATAATAATAATAATAATAATAATAGTAATAGTAATAGTAATAGTAATAATAATAATAATAATAATAATAATAATAATAGTAATAATAATAGTAATAATAATAGTAATAGTAATAATAATAGTAATAATAATAGTAATAGTAATAATAATAGTAATAATAATAGTAATAATAATAGTAATAAATAATAATAATAATAATAATAATAATAATAATAATAGTAATAGTAATAGTAATAGTAATAGTAATAATAATAATAATAATAATAATAATAATAATAATAATAATGATAATAATAATAATAATGATAATAATAATAATAATAATAATAAATAATAATAATAATAATAATAATAGACCAAACGAAGAGCACGATGCGATTGCAACGAATATTTCATTAGTTTGAACGATATTTCGAAAGCTTGCCTGTCTTTATCGAGTTCAAAATGAAAAGTGATACATATAAATTCAAAATTATAGAAATTCAAATTCAAAAGTTTGAACGAAGGAATCATGTGTTCCCACTTGACGAAATAACATCATTAGTCTTTAATTTTCAATTTAATTTTCATTAAAGACAGTTCATGGATTTACCAAAGAAATAGATATGAAATTTGGATTAGAAAAATGCGCCAAAGTAACCATGAAAAGAGGAAAACTAGTTAAGAGTAACAACATCATACTAGATAAAACCAATGAAATAAAAGAATTAGACCAAAGCCAAACTTACAAATACTTAGGAATACATGAACTAGATAAGACACAACACACACAAATGAAAGAAAAAATAAAAAAAGAATATTATAGACGAGTTAGATCAATACTAAAAACAGAGCTGAATGCTAAAAACAAGATAATAGGTATCAACACTTTAGCTGTCCCAGTTATAAGTTACAGCTACAATATCCTTAACTGGACACGAAATGAACTGACCAAAATAGATAGGAAAACAAGAAAAATAATGACAGGATCTAGGATGCATCACCCAAAATCTGACATAGAAAGACTATATATACAACGTATAGAAGGTGGTAGAGGCCTTATACAGCTGGAAAACTACTATAAAATAACCACCATAGGACTGCAAAAATATCTACTTCAGAAGGAAGGAAAACTGATCCAGATAGCGGCAAAACACGAGCAAAACAAAAAACTGTTCTCAGTATTTAAGGAAGCTGACAAATACAAACAAGAAATCATACCACCTAATAAACATGAAGAAGAAGAAGAAGAAGAAGAAGAAGAAGAAGAAGAAGAAGAAGAAGAAGAAGAAGAAGAAGAAGAAGAAGAAGAAGAAGAAGAAGAAGAAGAAGAAGAAGAAGAAGAAGAAGAAGAAGAAGAAGAACAAACAACAAAAGCTATAAAACAAATGAAATCAAAACTAAAAATAGAACAGCAACGAACCATGATAAAACGATGGCAAGAAAAGCCCCTTCATGGTAAATACTGGACTAAACTAAACGCAAAAGAAATAGACAAAGAAAAATCCCAGTAATGGTTGAGAAGCTCAGGACCCAAAGCAGAAACAGAGGGATTTTTAATTGCAGCACAAGACCAAAGCCTCCCCACCAGAAATTACCAAAAACATGTAATGAAAAGAAATATAACAAGTAACTGCAGAATATGTGGAGTTGGACAAGAAACAATAAATCATATTATCTCTAGCTGCTCAGTCCTGTCTAAGAAGGAATATATTCACAGACATGACAGAGTTGGAACCTACATACATTGGAAGCTATGCCAACATTATGGAATAACAACAGAAAAAAGATGGTATAGGCACACACCAGAAAAGGTCACAGAAAACGAGAAAGCAACCATACTCTGGGATATGCCGATACACACAGATAGAGAAATTAAGGCCAACAGACCAGATATAGTTGTCAGAGATCATGAAGAAAAAAAATGCTTTCTAATTGATGTATCAATACCGGCAGATGACAACGTGTCTCTAAAAGAAATGGAGAAACTTTCAAAATACAAAGACCTGGAAATAGAGGTAACTAGAATGTGGAATGTGAAAACAGAAACAATTCCTATCATAGTAGGTGCATTAGGCATGATAAAAAATATTCAGACAAATACATAACAAAAACACCAGGACTTACAAACACATATAACATACAGAAAATTGCACTACTAGGCACTGCACAAATCCTACGCAGAACACTTTCCATACAATAACCATCAGAGCATCACAACAAATCACAGCACATACCCAAGGCACACAGAGCTGCGCTCCTTAGTGAAGTGAAAGCACGCTATAAAAATAAAACTACTGAATAATAATAATAATAATAACAATAATAATGAAGAGGAATATTCCAGGGAGACACGCTCTCTCCACTCCTTTTCTGATTGGCACTGTCACCTCTATCTGATATGCTAAATAGAACTTGATGCGGATATAAATGTTACGGCAAAACGATCAGTCACCTTTTATATATGGATGGCCCAAAACTATACGCTACAAATGATAAACAGCTGGAAACACTACTAAAGACAGTTCATGGATTTAGATATGAAATTTGGATTAGAAAAATGCGCCAAAGTAACCCTGAAAAGAGGAAAACTAGTTAAGAGTAGCAACATCACACTAGATAAAGCAAATGAAATAAGATTGACGCTATCAACACCTGGGCGGTTTCACTACTTAGATATGGAGCAGGGGTAATCGCATCGATAGTAGACGAACCACTTAGACAGAATGACAAGGAAGTTGCTGACTATATATGGGATACTCCACCCCAAAAGTGACACAGATAAGTGGGAAGACGACTGACTGGATGCGAACACAGCATTAGAGCAGAGGAAAACAACATAGCATGGTTTGTAAAAAAATGCTACAGAACCACTATCTTTGGAAGAAGGTCAGGCTTGTGTAGGATGGAAGATTGCGAAGATAAAGCATTGTACAGGGACTTGATTATGAATGAAACTGAAAATAGGTGGATAAAGAAAAGAATGCATGGATAAATTCATAGGGATATTGAAGATACGACAGGCAGAGAAAAAAGATGGCTATCGATGACTAAAGAGGATTTAAAACCGGAAATGGAGGCTCTAATTTGTGCTTCCCAAGTGCAAGCATTAAGAACGAATTATATCAAATACAAAATAGACAACAAATCAGAAAGTGATAAGTGCAGAATTTTGGACAAAATGGTGAAATCGTATGGCATATCACCAGTCAATGTACGCCACTCGCCCAGAAAGAATATTAGAGACGTCATATAGCAAAGATTGTCCATTGGACACTTTGCAACAAGTATGGACTTGACAGACCAAAAAAGTGGTACGAACATAAACCCGAATGCAAAGATCCTACGGGATTTTATGATTATGTGCGACCATGCGATAGAGAATAGGAAACCAAACATAGTGTTAATTGAGAAAGAAAACAAAGGATGCTGGATCATAGGTATAGCATGTCCAGCTCACAAAAATGTGTGCGATAAGGAAGAAAGAAAAGTCGATAGATATGACAGATAAGCTTGGGAGGTAAAGCAGTTGCGGTCGCTGAAAAAAATGGTACATGGAACAAATAGCGGCTGCAATAAGGGTGGAGCACTTGCAAAAAATAGTACTGCTTGTAACTGCTCGAATACCCCGGATGGTGCTCGGGAAATAAGAGGTGTTACCTTAGTTCACTGGTAGTGAACCGCTGGCACCGTATTACATCTCCAGCGTTAGAAGTTGTGCAAAAACAATAAATAATAATGGTGTTTTTCTAGTTTAGGCACAATGACTGAAACTTTTGGTAGAATGAACTTGTCGATTATCTCGACCTGTGTACACTACTGGTACGTATTTTGTCGACCCCCAAAAAAGCAAAAGAGAAAGTCGACTTTGGCCAAATTTGAACTTAGAATGTATAGAATCGGAATACATCTCGCAAAGCATTTTATACGACGTGCAAGCGATTCTGCGGCCAACCACTTTAGTAATAATAACAATAGTATTAATAATAATAATGATAATAATAATAATAATAATAAAAACAACAACAACATTATTAAAAATAACAACAACAACAACAATAACAATAAAAATAACAACAATAACAACAACAGTAATAATAATACTAATAATAATAACAACAATAATAAAAATAACAACAACAATAACAATAACAACAACAACAACAACAATAATAATAATAATAACAATAATAATAATAATGATAATAATGATGATGATGATGATGATGATGGTGGTGATGGTGGTGGTGGTGGTGGTGGTGGTGATTGTGGTGATGGTGATGATGATGATGATGATGATGATGATGATGGATTCTGAAATCGCTGGACATTTTCAAAATTTCTCCTGTGATTTCAGATTTTTTAACGTATAATATGTCACTATGGAACACGAAGCTCCAATTATATCATTCTAATGGAGTATTCCACTCAAACAACATTGGCATAAACTGTGGAATTTTCACCACTAATATTCTGCAACGTACAAAGCATTCATCTCTCAAGTGAACTGAATAGAACAGGATATGGCTACAAAATTGACAAGAAAATAAGCCATCTATTTTATATGGATGTCTTAAAGCTATATGGCAAAGACGATGAAGAGCTTGAAGGATTATTACATACTGTGAAAGGATTCAGTGATGATATCAAGATGGAGTTTGGCCTTATAAAGTGTGCCAAAGCCACTTTTAAGAAAGGGAAATTGGTAAAGTCTAGTTCAATCGAATTAGATGTCGAAATAGTAATAAAGGAACTTGAGCAGGAACTCAAATAAATACCTAGGAATAAATGAAGGCTCTGGTATCCAGCATGCAAGCATGAAAGAGAAGGTTAGAAAAGAATGTTATAGAAGAGTTCGAGCATTCCTGAAGTCTGAGCTGAATGCATATAATAAGGTTTTAGCCATAAATTCCTTAGCAGTACCAGTTGTTCTTTATAGCTTCAATGTGCTTAACTGAAATACTAGTGAAATAATGAAAATTGATAGGAAAATCCGCAAGCTACTAGCTTGTAATAAGATGCACCATACAAAGGCAGACGTGGATCGCCTTTACCTTCCCAGAGCTCAGGGAGGTCGAGGTTTGTTCCAGCTTGAACTTACATACAAAACCACAACAATCGAACTGGCCAAATACCTTGAAGCAACCAACGATTGGATGCTAAAACTTGTTGAAAAACATGAAAGACCTAAAAAACTTCACTCTATTCTCAAAGAGAGCAAAAAATTCGCTGCTGATCTCTTAGATACCCACCAGATTGAGCAGGCTGAAGGAAATGCGCCAACTGCAGCTGCAAAGAAAAGAAAATTAATTGCAAAAACAAAAGCACATGAACATTTAGCTAGCAGACGGGAACAGAAACCTCTCCATGGCAAGTATGTGGCCCGTAGCAAACAAGCTGATGTCGACCAGAAACACACGCACCAATGGTTACGAGTTCAGGGCTAAAAGCAGAGAGTGAAGGTTTCATATTAGCTGCTCAAGACCAAAGCTTATTTACCCGGAACTACCAAGCCAATGTGATGAAAAATGGAGCCGGTTCTGTAACGATGAGATTGAAACAATAGACCACCTAATCTCAGGGTGTAGAGTCTTAGCACCTGCAGAATATAAAGCAAGACATGACAGAGTCGGCCATTGGACAATATGTCGGTATTATAAAATCAAAACCGCTGACAAATGGTATAAACATCATCCTGAAGCTGTGACTGAGGGAGAAAATGTGTCGATTTTATGGGACTTCCCCGTGCAGACCGACAGGACTATAAAAGCCAATAAACCGGATATCATTATAAAAGATCAGACAAAAAGGATGTGTTTATTAATTGACATGAGTATTCCCTGTGATCACAATATAGCGGCGAAAGAATTTGACAAGATTAGTAAATATAAAGACCTGATAATGGAAATCTGTTTGAAATATCTGACAGGAATGCACAAAAAGCTGGCTGAAAACGTTAACAACATACTGGCAGAGCCAGAGACAATGCATGAATGGCTCACGAAGGGGAAAACCATCTTAATTCCCAAATCCAATGAGACAGCAAAACCAGAAAGCTACAGACCTATAACTTGTCTCCCTACAATGTACAAAGCATTCACTGCAGTAATATCACAAAGATTGAACAAGCACCTGGACGAAATCAACCTGTTTCCAGAAGAGCACAAGGGGCGCTTTTCGTATTGTCTACTTACCATTTATAATAATAATAATAATAATAATAATAATAATGATAATAATAATAATAATATAATAATAATAATAATAATAATAATAATAATAATAATAATAATAATAATAATAATAATAATAAAGATCAACTAATGATTAATAAAGCCATAACTGAAGACAGCCACAGAAAGAAGAAAGGCCTCAGTATGGCCTGGATCGACTACAGAAAGGCGTTTGATAGCATACCCCACACATGGATCCTCGAAACACTAGAGTAGCACTAGATAAAGCCAATGAAATAAGAGAATTAGACCAAAGCCAAACTTACAAATATTTAGGAATACATGAACTAGATAAGACACAAAACACACAAATGAAAGAGAAAATAAAGAAAGAATACTATAGACGAGTCAGATCAATACTAAAAACAGAGCTGAATGCTAAAAACACGATAATAGGTATCAACACTTTAGCCGTCCCAGTTATAAGTTACAGCTACAATATCCTTAACTGGACACTAAATGAACTAACCAAAATAGATAGGAAAACAAGAAAAATAATGACAGGATCTAGGATGCATCACCCAAAATCTGACATAGAAAGGCTATATATACAACGTATAGAAGGTGGTAGAGACCTTACAAATCTGGAAAATGACTATAAAATAACCACCATAGGGCTACAAAAATACCTACTTCAGAAGTAAGGAAAACTGATACAAATAGCGGCAAAACACGAGCAAAACAAAAAAATTGAAAGAAGAAGAAGAAGACACGACAAAAGCTATAAAGCAAATGAAATCAAAACTAAAACTAGAACAGCAACGGACCATGATAAAACGATGGCAAGAAAAGCCCCTTCATGGCAAGTACTGGACTAAATTAAATGCAAAAGAAATAGACAAAGAAAAATCCCAGCAATGGTTGAGAAGCTCGGGACTCAAAGCAGAGACGGAGGGATTTTTAATTGCAGCACAAGACCAAAGCCTCCCCATCAGAAATTACCAAAAACATGTAATGAAAAGAAATATAACAAGTAACTGCAGAATATGTGGAGTTGGACAAGAAACAATAAATCATGTTATCTCTGGCTGCCCAGTCCTGGCTAAGAAGGAATATATTAACAGACACGACAGAGTTGGGAGCTACATACACTGGAAGCTATGCCAACATTATGGAATAACAACAGAAAAAAGATGGTATAGGCACACACCAGAAAAGGTCACAGAAAACGAGAAAGCAACCATACTCTGGGATATGCCAATACACACAGATAGAGAAATTAAGGCCAACAGACCAGATATAGTTGTCAGAGATCACGAAGAAAAAAAAATGAATTCTAGTTGATGTATCAATACCAGCAGATGACAACGTGTCTCTAAAAGAAATGGAGAAGCTTTCAAAATACAAAGACCTGGAAATAGAGGTAACTAGAATGTGGAATGTAAAAACAGAAACAATTCCTATCATAGTAGCTGCATTAGGCATGATAAAAAAATATTCAGACAAATACATAACAAAAACACCAGGACTTACAAACACATATAACATACAGAAAATAGCACTACTAGGCACTGCACACATCCTCATAACACATTCAATACAGTAACCATCAGAGCATCACAACAAATCACAGCACATACCCAAGGCACACAGAGCTGCGCTCCTTAGTGAAGTGAAAGCACGTTATAAAAATAAAACCACTGAATGATAATAACAATACTCTTACTCTCTTTTACTCTTTTACTTGTTTCAGTCATTTGACTGCGGCCATGCTGGAGCACCGCCTTTAATCGAGCAACTCGACCCCGGGACTTATTCTTTTGTAAGTCCAGTACTTATTCTATCGATCTCTCTTGCCGAACCGCTAAGTAACGGGGACATAAACACACCAGCATCGGTTGTCATGCAATGCTAAGGGGACAAACACAGACACACAAACACACACACGCATATGTGTATTATGCCGTCTTCTCATCAGGAAAGACAAGGAACCTCTGTCAGCCTCAAGACGAACAAAAACTTTTTGATGACTGCCTACATGGTGTCCACAGTGATAATGAGTGTTTTTTAAAATAATCCGTTATAAGCAACGACGTCAAAATTGGTTGGAAGGAGGAAGTTCTAAGAATAGGAAGGGCACAGTATGTATGCTGTATGTATGGGGATGCCCGGGTGTTTGTTTTTGTTAATGAGTTTGATTGTTTATGTGTGTGTATGAGTGTGTGTATATAACTGCATTTGTGTGTGTGCGTGTGTGTGTGTGTGTGTAATTGTGTGTGTGGGGGGAACAACTGTCAAATATATTTAGTAGTGAGGTGACAAATTTGTGTCTGTGTGTTTGATTGTGCGTATGATAGAGAGAGAGAGAGAGAGAGAGAGAGAGAGAGAGAGGGAAAGGTAGAGAGAAAGAGATAAACACACGCCAACGATATTTAGTAGTAATGTTTCATGAAACGGAGTAGACAGAAAGAATTTGTATATAGCAGTGGTGTAGACGTGAAACTAATCATTAAAACCAAAGAGGTTATCTATATTATTTATTATTTATATGAGTGGAAAGTGTGCTTCTGCCAATGCTTGCATTTATAGGATTTTTCTATTAGTGTGTTTACCAAGGGGAATTTGGCGAAAATGATATAGGGGAGTTCACAATTACAAATGCCACAATATTTCCTGCCCTTATCAAAAGGAAAGGATACAGACAATATGGACCAATCCAGCTTGAAAGTAGGCAGTCATCAAAAAGTTTTTGTTCGTCTTGAGGCTGACAGAGGTTCCTTGTCTTTCCTGATGAGAAGACGGCATAATGCACCCTTTATTCCTTCGGAATTAAGAGTATGCAGTCTTCGAAACATGTGTTGAGAGTAAAGGAATTTTGTTAAAATCTTCGTTCGACTCCATTCTTTCATTTATTCATATATATATATATATATATACATATATACGACGGGCTTCTTTCAGTTTCCGTCTACCAAATTCACTCACAAGGCTTTGGTCGGCCCGAGGCTATAGTAGAATACACTTGCCCTAGGTGCCACGCAATGGGACTGAACCCGGAACCATGTGGTTGGTAAACAAGCTACTTACCACATAGCCACTCCTGCGCCTAATAATAATAATAATGATAATAATAATAATAATAATAACAATAATAATAATAATAGTAATAGTAGTGGTAGTAGTAGTAGTAGTAGTAGTAGTAGTAGTAGTAGTAGTAGTAGTAGTAACAATGTTTTCTTTTTTGGCCACAAGGGTCGAACACAAAACACATTGGGACAATACAACACAAGGGACAAGTGATGTTTCGTAAACAATGATAATAATAATACTTTCGAATGTTGGTACAATGCCAGCAATTTTGGTGCAGAGTCGATTAAATGAGCCTAGTACTTGGATGTTACTTTATTTTATCGATCTCACGCTCACTATGCACCTAGTTCACCGCCTTTATACTAATAGTAATAAATCATTTCTTTCGCCTCCGCATCTGGTTCTCCCAAAGCAGTTTCAATGTTGCTATTGCTATTCTGCATGTATTTCTGTTAAACTTTCATTTCGTCCACCAGTTCTTCCTTCCTTCCTTCCTTCCTTCTTCTCACCCTTTCTTCCTTTTTCCTTATTTTATTTCATCTTATTTCATTTCTTGTTTTGTTACCTTTTCACTGCCATTGTCTTTATTTCTTGTTTTCAGCCAAGCTAAACGTTACCAAATATAACAGACAGAAGTGAATAGCCACCTCTCTTTATTTCCCGTCATGCATAGCAACATGACGTCATGTGAGGCAAGTAATTACAACTTAACCAACCTTCATTTTCTTTCCCTTATATTTTTCTAAAACTTTTCATCTTTCGTTTTTCTTTTCTCATTTCTTTTTTCGCTTTCTTTTATTTCTGCTTCCGTGCCATTTCGTTTTTCTCTAGTTTTCTTTTCTAATTTTCTTCCTCATTTTTTCTACCTTCTGTGGTGCTTGTAACTCTTTTTTTTCCTTCTTTCCATCCTTCCTTCCTTCCTTTTTGTTCCTTCAGCTTTTACTTCTCCTCCTACTCCACCTCCTCCCTCTCATCCCTAGTATATATTTTCTTTCTGACTTCCTTCTCATTCTTTATTAATTTAATTTTTTCATTCCATTTTCACTATTACATTTTTAGATATTTTCTGTATCTATTCCTGCGTCCGTTTCTGCTCGCCTTCCTTCATTCATTCATCTATTATATTTTCATTTCTTTCATTCTTCTTTCTTTCACACATCTAACACCTAACATTTCTCAACTTCTTCCTTTCATTTTTTCCTCCTTAAAATTCATTCTCTTTCTTCATACTTTTACTTCTTTATTTATTTATTTCCCCCATTCTTCCGAATCCCTACAACATTATTTCTTTCTCCCTCTCTCTTCCACTCTCTCTACCTTCTTATCCCCCCTCCCTCCCTCTTTCTATCTGTGTCCTTCCCCCAACACCAGTTTTGTTATATCTTCCTTAATGTTATAGAATTTTTACTCCCGCTTTCCTTTTATTTTCTGTTGTCAATTTTCGTCCTTCTTTTCAACCCTAATTCCCCACACATCCATACACTCGCTATACTCTTCTTTCTCTCTCTCTCTCGCTACTCCTTTCTCTCTCTATTCTCCTCTCTCACTCTGACGCCTAGTGCTGTTCATTTTCTCCTTTCTATGGATTCTTTCGTAATTTCTCTTTCCATTCCCTTCAATTCAATTCATTTCATATTCGACAAAGATCGCTCTGGAGACTAGTTGAATACATTGACAAACAATGCCACACTCAGCTAGAGTTTAAGATTATTTTTATCTGTCTTTTATTTTCTTGCCACATTTTCTATATTTACTCCCCAAACTACTCTACATTTCTCTCCAAAAAATACCACGGACTAGTTTTCCCTCGTCTGACGAAACTATTTTGATCACCAACTACTTTTACTTGGTGAAGTTATTCACCCTTACTATGCTGTTACCAAAATCTACAACAACAAAACATTGGTCGGTCTATGTTACTTCTTTACTTTATTACTTCCTTCGCTTTTCCTTTCTTCTTTCATCTTCAGATATGTTTTCAAAATATTCCTGAATAATAATAATAATAATAATAATAATAATAATAATAATAATAATAATAATTTTTGCCACAAGGCAGCTGGGGGAGGTGAGGATGAGTCAATTATATCGACCCCCAGTTGTTCAACTGGTACCTATTTTATCGACCCCGAAAGAATGAAAGGCAAAGTCGACGTCGACGGAATTTGAACTTAAAACGCAAAGACGGGCGAAATGCCGCTAAGCAATTTGCCCAGCGTGCTAGCGATTCTGTCAGTTCACTGCCTTAATGATGATGATGATAATAATAATAATAATATAATAATAATAATAATAATATAATAATAATAATAATAATAATAATAATAATAATAATAATTATTATTATTATTATTATTATTATTATTATTATTATTATTATTATTATTATTACTACTACTACTACTACTACTACTACTACTATTATTATTATTATTATTATTAGTAGTAGTAGTAGTAGTAGTAATAGTAGTAGTAGTAGTAGTAGTGTAGTAGTAGTAGTAGTAGTAGTAGTAGTAGTAGTAGTAGTAGTAGTAGTAGTAGTAGTAGTAGTAGTAGAAAAAGCAAAGTAGTGTCATCTGATGGTGTAGAACTACGCAACGGTGAGGAAATCAGGAATATTGAAACTGATGGATATAAGTATCTGGATATCTTGAAATACGACAAAATCAAGTAAAGTGATATGAAGGAAAGCATTAGGCAAGAATATCTTAGAAGAACCAAATTAATTATGGGAAGTAGGCTCAATGGAAAAAGCAAAATCAGGGCAACGAACACATGAGATGTTTCTTTAATGCGATACGGCGAATGTATTGTTGGGTGGGCAAAGAACCGGCTTGAGGAAATGGACAGAAAAACCAAAAAACAGAAATGTGATGGCAGTTAACAAGGAACTATAACTCAAAAAGCGATAATGACAGGTTGTATGTGCCTAGTAACAAGGGAGGAAGAGGCTTTAGAGGATGCAAGACATGTGTTGTCAATGAAAAGAAAAGTCTGGGGTGGTATATTAAACAGCAGAGTGAATCCTTGCTTACTGCTGTTAGAAAATGTGATGCACTCACAAACATGAATCAAGATGAAGAAGAAAGAATAAACAGTAAAGATTGTTTGCCAACATAACATGGCAGTTCTGGTTTAGGACGAATGTTGCTGTAATTTAGGCCCAGGAGACATGTGCGTGGGCTGGGGTCGAAAAAGAAATAAGCTTGTTTCCTGGACGACCTCAGATCACGGATATAGGTGTGGCCGTTGTAACTGAGTCCAGGATGAGTGGACTATAAGCGTTCTCGCCTCTACTATATAGCTATGAACATTTTATTTCTCTTAGCCTACGAGGACGAGGGGGTCCTCCTCAGGAAGACCTTGGACTTACAGGTAAGTACAGTCTTTCTGGACCCAGAAGGTAGGCTGGTCGTCCTAGCGGTGACCCACGAGAGTAAACAGTCCTTGAGGTTGGTAGCTGTCTATGCTCCTAAAGATTGTAGGCAGTCAGGTTTTTATCGAGACTTATGTTCGAGAAACGATGGAAGGCTGGGATGAGAAAGGTGAGATAGTAACCGGACTTAATCATCATCGGAAAAATAAAGAATAGCCGCTGGGCCTTTCAGGCTGCCGGGTGTATCCCCTCTTTGAAATAAAAAAAGGTTAACATATATTGTATATATATATATATATTTTATCCCCAATTTTTAAAATGTAAGGCTCATTTGAACTCATAGTAACATTTTTGTTTGTATTGTCCTATGTCCCTTCTGTACTCGATATATATTATCGTAATAAAAGATTCACCTCTAGCCGAACAATATTTGGCGTCGTGAGTGACATTTTACTACTACCAAATGTTATGTCAGTTCGTTTATGTGTGTTTTGTACGTCATTTTTGTGTTGTATTTTGAATACTTGTTGTTATTTGAACTGTTGTATGTCGAGAAACAGTAATTTTCGTTCTACGAGACAGAAAATTCTGTTGGATAATTATTTTGAAAGAAAAAAAACTGCGTGGCACCTTGGGCAATTGTCTTCTACTATAGCCTCGGGTCAACCAAAGCCTTAAGAGTGGATGTGATAGACGAAAACTGAAAGTATGTCCGTCGTATATATGTAAATATATATGTATGTGTGTATACGTTTGTGTGTCAGTGTTTGTCCCCCCCAACATCGCTTGACAACCCATGCTGGTGTGTTTACGTCTCCGTAACTTAGCGGTTCGGCAAAAGAAACCGATAGAATAAGTACTAAGCTTACAAAGAATAAGTCCTGGGGTCGATTTGCTCGACTAAAGGCGGTGCTTCAGCATGGCCACAATCACATGACTGAAAAAAGTAAAAGAGTAAAAGAGAGTAAAGAGTATTGAACCTTTTGTTAAACCTGTTGCTGGGTTAATTTTTTCTGAATTTGTCATTTGTGACATAATTTTTAAAAGTTTTTGTGATGGAATTTAACATTGCATCCCGAAAGGATTTTCCTGCGATGAGAAAAGGATTAACAAGTAATATTGAGGAAATACAGGAAAAACCAAGTTTCTCGGTCGCAGAGAGCAGAAATGTGACTGAGTTAGAAATGAAAATGGAACAACTGTTCTAGTTCTAAAATTTAACCAAGAAAGTGGAGGCGAGACTAAACTGTTGCTGCCTGATGAAACGGTACAAGTAATTAATGCTAGAACCGTGGTATATAATATTTACAACCTGAAGGAAAAGTGAATAATGGAAGCAAAAATCAAGCAGTGGAGATGTGCATGGCACCAATATGGAATAAGATATGCTACGTGTGACTGTCGAAGCGCAGTTCCATTCGGCTTACATAGCCAAGGAGGTGTCAACAAGGATACTAAAGAATGAGGAGATAATGCTGCTACCCACATACTTGGGACGCAGAACTGCAAATCCCAGCAGGATATGAAGTTATGTGGGTAGCAGCAGCAGTGATTTACGACGTGGAGGAGGAGATGTCAATCTTTCAGATGGAAAAAAAAGACGCAATAAACTGGAAAGGCCAGACACTGGAAATGGTGGTCCAAGCTGCGAAATCCTAGAAAATTTACCCAATAGGGTATTTGTAGAGAAGGGGCTATCAATGCGAGTGGCCGTGGAGGGACGTAGGCCCCGATGCGTCAAGTGTGGAGAGAAGGGCTACGTTCGCTCCAAGAGAACCTAAAATAAATATTCAGACAAATACATAACAAAAACACCAGGACTTACAAACACATATAGCATACAGAAAATTGCACTACTAGGCACTGCACACATCCTACGCAGAACACTTTCAATACAGTAACCATCAGAGTATCACAACAAATCACAGCGCATACCCAAGGCACACAGCGCTGCGCTCGGTAGTGAAGTGAAAACACGTTATAAAAATAAAACTACTGAATGATGATAATAATAATAATAATAATAATAATAATAATAATAATAATAATAATAATAATAATATAATAATAATAATAATAATAATAAAAGTTATGGTGATTGAAGAAAGTAATGATGATGCCGGTGGTAATTGGAGTATTAGGAGCAGTTAGCAAGTGCCTTGAAAATCATATTAAGAATATTGGAGCTTCTGTCAGGCTCGGGGTGATCCAAAAAACAGCATTGCTGGGTACATTTCGCATTCTAAGGAGAGAACTGTCTCTTTGAGTCACAGGAGAAGGCACTACTTGAAACCTTTGGTGATTTGTTAGTGCCTGCTTTCAAGTAAAGAATAACCGGTAATTAAGAACTATCCGGGTGTCTTTCACAGTAATAATGAAAATAATAATCCGAATAAGATTTTTTTATTATCCAGAAGGGATCCATGAGACAAAGTTAGTACACAAAAGCTAAATATAAAAATGGCAGGGGACACGGAATGACGTGGAAGATATGTAACAAAAACATCAACAAAATTTCAGGAAGAAACATTCCTTAATAGGAAATAGCTCCTGAGAGACATAGAAACCCAATAAAACCTCACTATCAAGAGTAAATGCTGTCTCACTTACCGTTCTCATTCTTACAGATGCATGCTCAGAATAGACGCCTTCACATATACAAATGTTTATTATTCCCACCTTCCTTTCAAAAAACTTTACACGGGGTGTAAAGTACTTCCCACTCCACCGTCACTTTTTTTCTAAGTGAAAAATTAATGAAAAGTTGGCTGAAGGGAAAAGTGTCTGTCTTCAGTCCTTTCTGTCTCGTCTACCAAAACCTTCTTTCGCTATAACTACCAAAAAGAACTACCATGCTTCTCAGTCAAATTAAGGCAGCGGGTCGATCGTCACGATGGTCTCAAATAATAGCGAGATTTGACCTACACGAGACAGCAGCTGTCGGAAAGATTTCTACAAATTACTAATGTTCGGTCACAGAACGAGTGTCTGCAAAACGGTTTCGTCAATGCGCACATCTCGGATAAGTGCAGCAGAAAGTATTCCTGCGCGTGTAGTGTTTGTCTCGAACTGGCAATACATTTTGGTAGCACTATCAGAGCAGGGATTTCTAGAAGTTGTCCATAGTTTCTGCGTCGAAAGTTCCTCTAGAACCTCATTGCCACTTTTCACCACTTAGCCTCTAAAGTACACCATTTGTAAGTTCCACCCAGCGTATCGCTTGGCTGAAGAGGGCTGTGAGCACCAACAAGATTCTTGATGCTCAGTGCCCAGTCTTGGTTTTCGCTTAACCCAGATCAGTAACTCGTGAGATGAACAGTGTAAAGAAATGCTTGAGAAAAGCAACACGATTCCCCACCGTATAGGAGTCGCTGAAGATGCCGCAGTCACAGCGAATGTCTGAGCATCAAGAAGCACGGCATACAGAGCACTATGTACAGAAAATGTTCAGATTAGATAAAGCACTCGACTAGTTTAATGTGTCGATTCTACAAAAGGCGAAAGAATAGATATTCCGACCTGGTCAGACGAGAACTGAAGCAAAGCATAATGATCAAGCAGAAATACATAACAAAGGTGACATATGCGTTTGCCAACTCTGCCCGATATTTCAAGAATAACTTCCTCTCAGCCAATTTCTATGTAGACTGGTCATGCTTGTAACCTCGTTCCAGTTCCTATCCACCTGGAGGTGTCGACCCATAATACATTTTTGTGGGGCGGTATCTATAATAGCTACAGAAAAATGGATAGAAAGATTGAGTGTTGATTGACTGATTGAGTGAGTGAGTGAGTAAGTGAGTGAATGAGTGAGTGAGTGAGAGAGTGAGTGAGTGAATGAGTAAGTGACAGAATGATTGGTCGATAGACTGAGACAAAGAATCAGTAGATGTATTTCGAATGCAAAATGTGTCTTCATATTTATGAGCCTTTGTCATATCGCAATACACTCGACACCACATAATTGTGTGAGTGTCTGTGTGTGTGTGCGCGCGCGCGTTGGTGTGTGAGAGATTGTATTCGTAGTCTCCACACTCATTTGTGATTTCAAGTTTGCAATTTAAATTTTGTCCATCTTTATCTCTACGATTGAATAGGCTCAATAAAATTAACCATACAGCCGGTTATCTCCCTCTTTCTTTCATATTCTCTCTTTTCTCTCTCTCTCTTTAAGTATCCAAACACGCACAGTCACACACATATATGCAGTCTATTATTTATCTATGTTCATAACATATCAGTTATTATCTGTCGATCGATCATTCAGACCACCTACTTCTCTATCCATCTTGCCTACCTATCCATCTGTCTACATCCTGTCTGTATCCCTACCTATCAATTTATGTATCCATATACGTTCGTACATACACACACACTCACACACACACATATATATATATTAATATTTTGAAGAAGTAACAGTGACCCAAAGTCTGAGTTTCATGTGTTGGCACTTCATACATATACATATGTGTGTGTATGTATGTATGTATATGTATATATACATACATACATACACACAGTTAGGTATATGTTAGGGTTCGATCGACAGATAGTAACTGATATGTTATGAACATAGATAAATAATAGACTGCATATATGTGTGTGACTGTGCGTGTTTGGATACTTAAAGAGAGAGAGAGAGAAAAGAGAGAATATGAGAGAAAGAGGGAGAGAACCGGCTGTATGGTTAATCCACAAAACTACGTAATACATTACGTAACTCTCAAATCATCAGGTTTACTAAATGTACAAAGGAGCAGTAGTATACTGAGTAATCAACGAGTCAAATTTCGAATTAGAGTTACCAACATTTAAGAAATCTAAATTGAGTAGCATTACAATCTGTCAATCACGAGGGAGCGACAGCAGAATGAAGTTGTAAGTTACAGAATAGTTAAAAGGCACATACATTTTAAAGGTGTCATTAAACTTAGTGTCATCACTCATAAAGGCTGGTACAGGCAAAACGGTCTTGTATATCAGCAGATATCAGGCACCACCATAACATCTGACTCAATCTGAACATATTTGAAGACATTGTTCTCAACAAAAAAATTACAGTGTTACATCAAAGGAGTGACATGGTTAATAGATTCCAGTGTTACTTATTAGTTTTCGTAATTGCTCTTGATTAAAGTCCTCCAGTTAATTATTGCACAACTAATTCGCTTTAATTCAGGGAGATCCAGCTAATTACAATTCAGAGAAAATAACTTAGGGAAAATGCGGAGAAGTGCGATGGCCGCTGTGAAATTTATGTGGAGCGGTAGGGAAAAGAAAGAGAGAAACGTAAAGAAAAAAATAATTAATATACAGAAATAGTCATGATCATAATCATAGCATATAAATACTTAAGCAGAAACAGAATAGTATAAATCTAATAGAGAAAGTGGTCAACGTGGTTGACGAGAAGACGATATTGTCATAAACAAATAAATGCGTGTACTAGACTAATGAATGTACTTTAGGCAATAATCGGTGTCAACATAAAGATACGAATTTATGTTAGCTAAATATCGAAATTTAGAGAGATCAGTTATATAGTTCTAATGAAGTTACTAGATGAAAGGCCGGAACAGAGAGGAGAAAACAGAACCGATTCCCTAATCAAAAAACAGAGAAACCATGAGTCCCAACGTTTCTATTAACTAATATTTCAGGCTAATATTGAGAATAAAGCAAATCATTTGAAGTCATATAGGTTCAGTAGATACGTTAGATCCCTGTTATAATAATTTTGAATTATGGAGAGGGCTAAGAAACTATTAAAGTAATTTATAAGAATTATAAAGAATTATAAAAACCACAAGTAGGGAGAATGACATAACTATTAAGATATCGCCTAAGGCTTGAAGCAAATTGAATAAAGTTATTATACTATAAATTACCCCCCCCCACACACATATATATATATATATATATATATATATATATATATATAAGTTATATAAAATCACTGCACTGTCATCGGTGTCTGTCGTTAGACTAAGGGATGGCAAAAGTAACTTTAAAATGATCAGTCATATGTATTAATAGTATTAAGATATGCTAGGCTAGCTAAATATAACCCATCAATCTTATCATTAGTAGTGTTTATATTGTAATGTTATAGATACATAAGAAGACTTTACAGAATTGGTTTAACGAATAAGGAAGTTCTACAGGTAGAATGCAGGCATTTGATTCTTAATTCAACTGATCTATTAATAATTTCACCTTTGCATTTAAAAATTTCTACCAGTTCCTAAAAACAGAGATTGCAACCATCTCTTACACAAACATAAGGCTTAACGTATCTAGCAGCATTCCGCGTTGGATACAAATCGATATTTATGTCCTTCAACCTTCAGACCTTCGAGGAGAGCGACGTTCTGTCACTTTACAACTTCTAAATGTATGAAAGTAACAAAACTTGCACCTCCAAATCAACTGATAGTGAAGAGGGTAAATCAAATGCGTCTTCAAGACTAGAAGAAACTCTCAACATAATCCTAGTCGAGACGCTTCTAAAAAGTATCTATTCCGTATTATCAAGAACATCAATTTCAAAAGACATCCTTTCAGAAACAATTCCAATTTAGAAAAAAATTAATATATTCGTAAAAGTAGGTAAGAAATCTTTTGGCAGTTGAAAAAATATAGTCCAATATTCAGTAGATTCTACCTCGTTGGTTATTTCTAATGCAACAGCCACAAGCACATATGTATACATGTATGTATATATGCATATATATATATATTTATATATATATATACATATATGCATATATATATATTTATGTCAGGTCACTTTCGAGTGCTACTGGTAACATGTAACCCAGTACAACCTGTTGCATGGTCGGGTCGTCGGCGACTAAACCGGCAACCCCACCAAGCTTGCTTGGCGAGGAGGGTGTTTATTGGACACCCTGCAGGATGAAAAACAAAACCCGTCAAAGGGCGGAGGAACTCTTGAGAGTCAACGACCATCCAATAAATGTCTTAAGGCTATATCATGCGCAGGGACATAGAAATAATCGGACTGAATACCCGATCGCGCGGTTAAACCATTGGGAGTGAAGGACTCCTCGCCTTTGTTAGGGCATCCTTCTAGGAGAAGGTAACTCAGGTAACTGGGATAACTCCGATAGAAAACCTGCGGCTCGGTGGTTACCGATAATGTTGACTTGTTCTTCTTTTGGGATTATGGCTGGTGTTGCTTAATGAGTGGGATTGACTCAGTGCACAGCTTTTCCTCACTTTAAAAAAATCTTCTTGCACAGGCATTGCACGATAACAACATCGATTAAGCTTCGTGCAATGGCCATACTCGATAACGAGGGGGCAGCCACCATATATATATATATATATATATATATATATATATGCAAGCAGACACACACACACACACACACACACATATATATATATACACACAGATATACTTATGTATGTATGCATGTATAAATACGTATATGAATATATATCAATATTTGTTTTTGTATAGGGCGGTGAGCTAACAGAATTGTTAGCACGATGGAGAAAATGCTTAGCAGCATTTTGTCCATCTTTACGATTTGAGTGCATATTCCGCAGAGGTCGACTTTGCCTTTCATCCTTGAAGGTCGACACTAAGTTAGTGTAATCGTCTTATCCCTCCCCTCAAAATTGCTGGCCTTGTACCAAAATTTGAAACTAATATTTGTTTTTGCCTCAAGTTACATTATAAAAATATTTTGACATTAAAATAACAATTCATTCAATACTTTTTAGTAGAGTTTATTGAATTTTACAAGAGAAAAAGACAATGGTTTCGAAGCGAGAAAACGAAAGCTCGAAGATAATTAAAATATGTATATACAAATATTTACATCTATAGCCTATGATGGTTGAGCTGGCTAACATTTTGAGGTCGCTGTCTGCTATTCTTGTTAAAGAATGTTAAGTTTGCTCTCTACCAAATGTATTGAGTAATCCTTCAATTTAATGCAAAATTGATTTTATTATAACATGTAAATCCGTCTCTACGTTCTGTGTTCAAATTCTGCCGGGGTCGACCTTGCCTTTCATACCGTCTTGTTCGATAAAATAAGTACCAGTCATGTACGGGGTGGATGTAATCGACTAGCCCCTCCTCCAAATTTTCAGACGTTGTGCCTAAAGTAAAGAAGATTATAACATACAAACGTTAATTTTTGTCTAGCTATATATCTATCTACCTATCTATCCGCCTGTCTGTCTGCTTAACTGCCTGCCTGCTTGTCTGTCTGTCTGTATGTATGTATGAATATCTAACTTTCTATGTATGCATCGATATATATATATATATAGGCAAATAAGAAAACGGAGAGGATATAAAATCGACAGACATCAGCCTGTAAACATTCCTGTATATCTATTTATTCAAATGTATTAGATGCATATACACACATGCATGAGTGAAGGATGTGAAAACATATAAGCATATAGAAACAAATGAGCAATTGGGCAAAAGAGCAAACTGACGATAAACTGAATGGGTGTGCAGGTGCTAGTTCCTTACGGCCGTTTCTGCCAAGAGTCAACGGAATCTTTCAGGTTATCTCCATCTTTTCAGTGTTATGCAGGGATGAGCAGACAATGCTTGGAAAATGGGTGTGTCCTTAGGCTTCTTCAGAAGGTATAAGTGGTTAAGGGGGGGGGGGGGTTAATACAAATAAAAGTTAGTTAAGAATAGCTACAGTGTGTTTATCCTTTTAAATAGAGTAGAATCAGAATAAGGGTAAGAGCAAGAATACAAGTGGAGTACATCATAGTTCAATGATTTGGGCATAGCAACGGAAAATAAGATACAGACTTCCTGTAATATATTATAAGAACCATGTTATTTCATCCATTGGTGGGTAGGGGAAATTAGTCGTTCTTAGGGGGAGTTTTTTCAGGAGGGATAATTTTAGGCAGTAGTTCACATCATGTTTCTATAGAACTTTAGTGGTGGGTTTGATGGTATGAACCGTGTTACAGAGGTGAAAGTTTATATGTAAAGTTCCAGTTAGTAGATGTAGCGTTGCATAAGGTATGATATAAGCAACATATAAGGAATACATCCTGTGAAAATTTGGTGTTTGAGTATATCAATGATACACGGAAATATATATATATATATATTATATATATATATATATATATATATATATATATATATATATATACGTACGTACGTATGGCTGTATGCATATGTGTATGTATATATATTTCTTTATTGCCCACAGGAGGCTAAACATAGAGGGGACAAACAAGTACAGACAAACGGATTAAGTCGATTACATCGACCCCAGTGCGTAACTGGTACTTAATTTATCGACCCTGAAAGGATGAAAGGCAAAGTCGACCTCGGCGGAATTTGAACTCAGAACGTAACGGCAGACAAAATACCGCTAAGCATTTCGCCCGGCATTTCTGCCAGCTCACCGCTGTATGTAGATATATATATATACATATATATGTGTATGTATATACGTATACATATGAGTATGTATATATGTATATACACATATAATTTGTCTTTTTGCTTGTGTGTCTCTGTATCTATTTACTTATCGACATTACAATCCATAAAGCTCTACGTAATTAGCAATATTTCTCCAGATTTTAACTGTATTTCTTTCTTTTTCTCCTCTTTTCTCGTCCTCTAAGATACCATACCAATACATTCTCTCCATTTCTCTCTCTCTCTCTCTCAGTATATATATATATATATATATATATTTCTTTGTACCTAATGAAGCTCTCGCTTGCTTACCCCCACCCTATTTTTTGCCAATTTTCATTATTTCTTTGTTTTCTTTCTTTATCTCTGTCTCCTTTCTCCCACTTTCCCATCTCTTTTTCATTTCTTTCTTTCTTTTTTATTTCTTGCTAACTATCCAGTTTTCGTTTTTCGTTCTTTCTCTCTTTCTGCCTCTCTTTTCCTTGTCATTCACTTATTATATCAGACCATTCCTGATTTCTCTATTGCTGTCTCCCTCAACACCGTTTTCACCTCAACCCTGTTTACTTCTTCCCCGTGTTCACCATTTTTACTCTTTTTATTTTATACATTTTTTATATTTTATTTCCTTTTTTAAATTTTGTGTTGGTTTATTTTGTGCCTTCTCTATTTCTGAGTTTTTTCCACGTTCGTTCTCTATCTTTCTCTCCTTTACCCACTCATCGTCACTCACTCACTCACTCACTCACTCTTTCTCTGCGTGTGTGTGTTTCTATATGTGTGCGTAAACATTTATATATGTATGAATATATATATATGTGTGTGTGTGTGTGTATGTGTATATATATTTGTGTGTTTATGTGTATATATATACCCTCGCTGTAAACGCTCTAAATTTCATCGCCCTATTTCGTTCTTGGACCTCTCCCTCTCCCTCTCACCCTCTTTCCCCTCTCTCTCCCCTCCATCTCCCCCTTTCTTTCTCTCATCGTCCGATCGATATTGTGTCATTCGATAGCCAACCTGATCGATACACTGTTACAACAGTTGTGCATCATTAATTTCCGGCGCCTGTTCCGGTTTGTTGGCGCCAGTTATTTGTGGTATGGTTGTACACTGGTGTGGTTATGGCTGCCGTCTATTATGGTGTGGTTGTGGTTGTAGCTGATACAGTTGTGCAATTGTATGTTGTATAGTAGGGCGTTCAGTTAAGGTTGTTTCGGCTATTCAGTGGAAATCGGGATACAATGTGGGAGTTATTACGTAATAACATCTGGTTATTGTCGTTTTTGTTGTTGTTCATATTATAGTAGTTATTGTTGTTTAGCATAACGTCAGCCCTGACTGAGCGGGCATATGATCAAAAGGATTCCAGCCGTGACCCTCTGTTTTGTTTTATAATTCAAGCAGTGTAACTAAACTATATTACCTAATATGTCCAAAACTGTCGGGTGTGGTTTGGGGTAGATACAGCTGTAACCACGTCTAAAAAAGTCGCTGGCTCGTTACTGGTACAGCGGGGGTACATTTGGCTATGATATATTTTTGATGTAGTTGTCGTTGTGATTTACATTGCAGCATGTTTTGAAACCATGTGGTGTATGTTTGTGTAGTATATTCGTAAATATAGCTGAGTCTTGAGCGATTAGATTGTAATGATCACTTGGTTACGTGACCAATGGCATAGCGTGTTCTGTAATGATTACTTTGTGGTTATGGCATGATTTTGATATAGTCTAGTTATATCGTGTGATGTAGCTATGGATACTAATGTCATCTGTATGACTACAGTATAAATAATATTCCACTGTAGTTATAGTTTGCTGAGTGTAGACTTGTATATAATATACACAATAAACTCTGATCTAGAGTTGTATAGTCTATTGTCAATTTACTCGCTTACACTTCGTATGCAAGATGCGGCTCTTTACGAAGATAAACTGGAGATTATTTTACTAATATCGTCCCCTAAATTTCTAGTTGTATCTGGCGAAGTAGTATTCATGTAATATTGACGGTTTACTCGTTAGGCTTTCAGTAGGTGTAATGTTTCTATGCTTTCAGTTCTAAAGTAATTGTCGGAGAATTTGACTTCAGTTACATTAGCGGGGATAACTATAGTAAGGCAAAAGTTCTTGAACATTCCCATTGTGTTCCCATATATTAGCACCGCTGAACTGAAGGATGAGGTGTGATTTTAAGACCGTGAAACTTTGAGATAACTCTACGAGAGTGATTAGAAGTATTTAACGACTATCTCTCTATATTTAACATATACATGCATTCATATTCGTGCACGCGCGCGCACATGTAATATCGAAAGATGATTAATATAATATCAAATAACGTACAACATAAAGTCTCAGTTTTGCTTAAATTACCTCTGTTTCCAAAGAGAGTAGAACAAACACTTGCTGAAAAGTGGTTCCTGCTCCAATGAGAAGATGGGGTAATTTTAAGAAGCGATAATTTTCCAAGACAAACACGTGTTTCTGCAACATTAAGCGTCGTCATCACACAGTATTTATTCTACGTTATTTACAGCAAAGGAGACACGTAGATATAGATATATACAAAAAAAAAAGAATAGAAAGCATTTATGGTCAATATAATTTATATAAATGAACCGGAGATGAGCAAGGAGAAATAACTCAAATACATGGCTAGTGGCATGTATATAAATATAGACGAATATGGGTATATTAAAAATAAAATTTTAGGATACATTAATTGGTAGGTAGTAATTTATATTTACTCCAAACGAGAAGGTGAGATAATTTTAAGAATCATAAATTCTGTAAAAGAGACATGCCATTAAAGAAAAGACACTTTCATTGACTGGAGACAAGAGGACAGTTGTGGATATGAGCACTTCCCTATCATTCGTTCGACGTTAGTCAACATTCGAACACTCACACTACATTGAATTATATCGAACGAATAGTAATATAGTACTTAATACACGTTATAGTGTGCGTGGTTTATTGACCCTGAATCTTTACCTTGCGACACGAGTTTTATGCCATGCGTGACCACCCTGATATGCACATGTCATCAAGCATAT
>NC_042998.1:148666470-148676470 GCF_006345805.1 Octopus sinensis | reverse complement strand
GAATTCACCGATCGATCGGGCCGGTGAATCGTCGTCGCTCGACTTGGTAGGGTCCCGTGTTTTTCCCGAAGAGTTTGAGCGACGGCAGGTGGTCCGTAACAATATAATATGATAGATAGATAGACATGTACAAACATTTTTACACATACACACACACACACCACACACACACACACACACATATATATATACGCATGGGTTTTATGTGTTTTTATCTGTGTCTGTATATATATAACTGCAATGTTATAATTATGTAGCTAGATTTTCCCCGTTAACTATAATTTTGAAGTTATGCCCGCCCACCCACATGCCTACCTACCTACCTACCTACCTACCTACCTAACTACCTATCTACCTACATACCTATCTGCCTACCTATCTACCTACCTACCCAACTAACTAACTTCCTGTCTACCTACATACCTACAATTCTACCAAGCTACCTACCTACCTACCTACCTACTTACATACATACATACATACATACATACATATATACATATACACATACATACCTACATATTTAACTACCTACCTACCTACCTAGCTACCTACCTACTTACCTACCTATCTACCTACCTACCTACCCACCTAGCTACCTAGCTACCTACTTACATACATACATACAAACATACATACATACACACGTACATACATACATACATACATACATACATACATACACACCCTTAGTTAGGCGCTGTGCGTGTGAAACTTCTTCAAGACTGCAGAGCAACATGAAATGAAAAGTTTTGCTCAAGAAAATAATGCGGCGCCCGGTTTAGGAGTCAAACTAGCCATCTAGTGAACGTGAGAGCAATAACTCACTAGCCCATACATAATGCATACATACGTACACAAATGAACATACATACATTCATACATACATACACGCTCGCATACATATACTCTTTTACCTTTCTACTGGTTTCAGTCATTTGACTGTGGCCATGCTGGAGCACCGCCTTTTAGTCGAGCAAATCAAACCCAGGACTCATTCTTTGTAAGCCTAGTACTTTTTCTATCGGTCCCTTTCGCCGAACCGCTAAGTTAACGGGACGTAAACACACCAGTATCGGTTGTCAAGCGATGTTAGGGGGACAAAAACAGACACAAACGCGCGCGCACACACACACACACACACACACACACACACCACACACACACACATATATATACATAAATACGACGGACTTCTTTTCAGTTACCTAATACACTCACAAGGCTTTGGTCAGCCCGAGGCTATAGAAGAAGACACTTGCTTAAGGTGCCACGCAGTGGGACTGAACCCGGAACCATGTAGTTGGTAAGCAAGCCACTTACCACACAGCCACTCCTATAATACATATACATATATATATATATATATACACACACACATACATACATACGTACATATATAATACATACAAGCATACACACACATACATGCATAATACATACATATATACACATACCTTGATGCATACATACATATACGAAAACATACATGCATTCATATGTACATGCATAAATAAATATATAAATACATATATATATATATGTATGTCTCCCTTTTGATGGATAGTCAAGAAAACATTCGCGGATGTTTAATGCCAACTTGTATATGTGTGTGTGTGTGTGTGTCTGTCTGTCTGTCTGTCTGTGTATGCGTGTGTGCGTGTGTATGTGTCTATGTGTATGTGTGTGTGTGTGTGCTTTTCTGTTAGTGTTTGTACATGTATGAGTATTTCCTTATGTATGCGTCTAAATAATGATACCCGTATAGGTACGCAGGTATGTATGTACATATGTACGTCCTTATACATGCATATGTGTGTATATATGTATGTATGTCTATATATGTATGAAAGTATGCACATGTGCATGTCTATCTATCTGCCAGTTTATCTGTATGCATGTATGGATAAATGAATTACCATGTCTGCACATTTGTGTACGTGCGTGTGTGCGTGTGTGAGTGCGTGTGTGTGTGGAGGAGTGTATTTATGCACGTTTTACTCACTTCAATATGGAGATTAAATGACGGCCGATTTATGGAGTAGCAAGCATTGTAGTTGTTATTGCTGCGAACGTTAGGTAAGACCAATCATTAATATCATGTCATAGAAGCCGTAATCCTTTTCCACTTTAGGCAAGATCCTTCTTTCCTCTTGCTTCATTATATCTCCAGTGGTTGTTGTCCCTTTCCCCTCTCCCTCTTACCTCTTCTCTCCATTACTCTTGGAAGGCTGAATGGCGATATTATATCTACATATGTAAATATTTATGTATCTATTTTGTGTGTAGATGCGTATGTAGCTGTGAAGAATTGTTTGATCGTGCTTGTGGAGGTGCATAGGTGTATATGTATATAAATTTGTACAATGAGATGAAAGGAAGAAATTTATGCATATGTATGTATGCTTGAATATATGTATGCATGTATGTATATATATATGTAAGTTGGTGTGTGGTTGAGTGCATATATATGAAAATATATATATAAATGCGTGCATTTCTGTGTATCTATATGTGTATACATATATTATATATTATATTATATATACATATATATATATATATATATATATATATAATGTATATATATCCATTAATATAGATACATACATGTATATATATATATATATGTATACATACATGTGTATATATATATGTATACTTATATGTGTATGTATATGTATGTATAATTGTATGTATGTATGTATATATATATATATTATATATATATATATATTATATTATATATATATATATCGTGTGTGTGTGTGTATGAAGTTTGAGAGGTTAGTTGAAAGCTAAAAGTCCCTTTCAATTATAGAACTCAACATGGGTTCCTTTTCTCCTCCGCTTCCTTGTTATTCTTATTTCTTCACCTTATTCTTATTCATTTTTCCCTACTTCCTCCTCTTCTCCCGTCATGACTCTCAGTCTGTTTATTTCATATATGAACAACAAGACTTCTCTCCGAATAGCATTGATCTACGATTTATAGTTGATACTTGGTTTCATTTTTTTCCTAATTATGAAAGTTTCTTGTTTGGTTTTTTGCTTGCTTGTTTGCTATAATTAACATTAAACGTTGACATATAACAACTTGATTAACACTGTTTTTATGCATATATTCTCTATCATTATTCTTTCATTATCCTTACCAAAAAAATTGAATTATGTAGCTTTCCATGTTTCTAAAAAGAAGTAAGTTTCTCTCTCAGTCTTGTATCTTACCTACTCACTGCTCTCCATGGTATTTATTATTATTATTATTATTATTATTGAGTGAGCGAGCAGAGCATGCCATCAAAGTGACACTGGGGTAAAATATACGAAGCCCAGTATACCTATCATGACTACCCGTCTGATAAGGGTACACCAGGCACATGCATCACAACCATATGTGCGCGACATGGGGATCTCATATCAAGATAAACAGCACATGACCTTGCAGGTGGGGCCCAGTTAGAATTTTCTTCAGATCGAGTAACCCATCCCGCTCAAAAGGTCCCTGAATAAGGGTTGTTTAAGGATGTTGAACGAAACACCCATGTTTTCAGAGATGAATTATTCAAACCCCAAAGAAACCCTCTCAACACACGGCTATGATGCTCCCCCACTACTTCTGCTCGTGATCAGAGATGCACATATCGTCAGCCACCAAGGGACATGTACAACTGGTTAAGGTCAAACAACTGACAAGCAAATCTGTGGTATTGAGCAGAATATTTGCTGTAGCCCGTCTTTTATACCAAGACAAAACATTATTATTATTATTATTATTATTATTACTTTTTTTTTCTTCTTTCAAATTTGCTTCCATTTCTTGCCGAGTGTCTTCCCGACTCCTAGGGCAAAGAAACTCATAGTATACATTGGTAAGCCATTAAACCAAACTCAGTAGTTCGTTTATTTATTTATTTTTTTTTTTTTTAAAGTTAAATTAAAATACATGAGCAGCAACAGTTCTCATATCGACAATGCTCTTCTCAGTACGTGTGATGTACCAGTTAAGACAATCTTTTGCACTTCTTGCAGGGATGGTAAGCCAGGGATCATTCTCATATAATTTTCGGTTCCCTTCTTGATCATTCCTAGTGCTCCTACGATCACTGGTATTGTAACCGCCTTGAGATGCCACATTTTCTCAATTTCAATGAGTAGGTCTTTATATTTTCTGAGCTTCTCAAACTCTTTCGCTGAGATATTATGATCACAGGGGATGCTCATGTCGATCAATAAGCAAACTTTATTGTTTTGGTCTTTCACAACAATATCTGGTTTATTGGCCTTGATGGTTCGGTCTGTATGTACTGGAAAGTCCCACAGAATGGTTACATTTTCTCCTTCAGTTACAGCCTGTGTGGTGATTATACCACTTTTCGGCAGTTTTGATATTGTAATGCCGACTTATTAGCCAGTGGAGATATTGGCCAACTCTGTCATGTCTTAATTTATACTCCACTGGTGCTAAGACTTTACATCCAGAGATTAGGTGGTCCACTGTTTCAATCATGTCGTTGCAAAATCGGCATTTTGGGTCTGCTCCATTTTTCATCACATTGGCCTGGTAGTTCCGGGTTAATAGGCTTTGATCTTGAGCAGCCAGGATGAAACCTTCGCTCTCTGCTTTTAGCCCTGAGCTCCGTAGCCACTGATGGGTTTGCTTCTGGTCAACATCAGCTTATTATTATTATTATTATTATTATTATTATTATTATTATTATTATTATCATTATTATCATCATCATCATCATCATTATTATTATTATTATTATCATCATCATTATTATTATTATTATTATTATTATTATTATTATATATATATATGTATGTATATACACATACATACATGTATACACACACAAACACACACACACACACACACACACACACACACACATATATATATATATCCTGTCTTTTATCTTTTATTTGTTTCAGGGACGTAAATACACCAACACCGGATATCGAGCGGTGGTGGGGGAAACATTGATACAAACACTCACGTACATATATGCATACGCTGAAATTTTGAGCTCTATTTTTCTTGTTTGCGTCAACATACCTGTATATCGATATACATATACATACATACATATATATATATGTATAAATTTAACAATTAAGGATAAAATCTTAATAAGAAATCTTAACAAGAAATTATCTGGTAGTTAGCGTGAAAAACCTCATAAGAGAAAAAATCTGAAAATTTTTCCACTTGAAAATATTTATTTATATTATATAGAGGGCATTTTTACACATAAATGCCACACGCTAGGAGGGACTTTCAAGGTCATTACTACCAAAAATAAACGAATCGTACCGAATGCAGCTCTCGAAGCAAGACATTTAAAAACATTTAAGAGCTAAATTCTGTTTTTAAATGTCTTGCTTCGAGAGCTGCATTCGGTACGATTCGTTTATTTTTGGTAGTAATGACTTTGAAAGTCCCTCCTAGCGTGTGGCATTTATGTGTAATAATGCCCTCTATATAATATATATATATATATATATGTATGTATATACACATACATACATGTATACACACACAAACACACACACACACCACACACACACACACACACACACACACACATATATATATATATCCTGTCTTTTATCTTTTATTTGTTTCAGGGACGTAAATACACCAACACCGGATATCGAGCGGTGGTGGGGGAAACATTGATACAAACACTCACGTACATATATGCATACGCTGAAATTTTGAGCTCTATTTTTCTTGTTTGCGTCAACATACCTGTATATCGATATACATATACATACATACATATATATATATGTATAAATTTAACAATTAAGGATAAAATCTTAATAAGAATCTTAACAAGAAATTATCTGGTAGTTAGCGTGAAAAACCTCATAAGAGAAAAAATCTGAAAATTTTTCCACTTGAAAATATTTATTTATATTATATAGAGGGCATTTTTACACATAAATGCCACACGCTAGGAGGGACTTTCAAGGTCATTACTACCAAAAATAAACGAATCGTACCGAATGCAGCTCTCGAAGCAAGACATTTAAAAACATTTAAGAGCTAAATTCTGTTTTTAAATGTCTTGCTTCGAGAGCTGCATTCGGTACGATTCGTTTATTTTTGGTAGTAATGACTTTGAAAGTCCCTCCTAGCGTGTGGCATTTATGTGTAATAATGCCCTCTATATAATATATATATATATATATATATGTGTGTGTGTGGTGTGTGTGTGTGTGTGTGTATAAATATGTGTGTGTATGTGTTTGTGCGTGTGTGTGTGTGTGTGTGTGTGTGTGTATGTTTAATTTCCAGATTTGGAAATACAGAAAGAGCCGGTTTCTAACTTAGATCCAAGGTTCCTTCACTGAGATTTCAACATCGATATTGGGATGTATGTATGTATGTATGTATGTATGTATGTATGTATGTATGTGTGCAGATTTGTATGTTTTGCTTTACTCTGATGCATATAGTTGCATATCTAGATATGCTCATATATATTTGAATGATACACTTCTGGAAAGTTTTACAGATATTTACAGTTCCAGTAATGGATTGGATCTGTAGTTTTCGAATTAGCTTTCTCCTTTCTGGTCTTAAGAAGCCTAATTTCTTAAGATTGGTACTTAGGCAGTGTGTCACATATCCCAGTGCCTCACTAATTACAGGTATAAACTTGAACTTGTAATCTTGATATAGGAACTGTAGATTTTTCAATAGTTCAGCGTAGGTACTCTCTTTTCACTGATCTTTATCTTTGCGTTAACAACTGCTGGGCAGCTAATTTCCATAACTGTACACAAATTCTCTTCTCTATCCCAAGTCATTATATCAGGTTTGTTGTGCTTGTATTTTATTGAGGTCTTTACAGGGACATTCCACCAGTAATCCTTTTTATTATTAGTGGCTATGGCTTCTAGCATACTGTAAGTTCCTATTTCTTTGTCTTCGGGATTATCCTTCCGACGGATTTAATTATAGAATCTCCTAGCTACAACATCATCTCTCATTGGTAGATGGTACCGTGATGATACTTGTGGACAACTGCTTATGATGTGGGTGATATCATCAGTGTTAACTCCACAAAGTCTGCATCAGTTGTCACATTTTACTGCATTTCCTGCATCTCTATCTCTTTCGTGCATCATGTACTTGGTTGACATTTTCTGTTCCTGGATTGCAAATGCATATCTTTCAAAGTGGGAGGTAGTAATCCGGCTATTGGTCCATGATAGACTGTTCTTATGGTCAATCTTACTATCATCTCGGAGCTTTCTACTAACAGATCCATGCATAGATTTCTACTCATATAAGCTAAGCTTTTATCTGATGGCACGTTGCGGTAGATTCGTACGACTTCTTTGGGCATGTATTCTAGGTTATCAGACAAAGAATGTTGCTCAAGGATCAGGGTATCACTAGCTTTTTATCTCCCTTCTTCTTGGAGTTATACACTTTGGTTTGAGGTGTACAAAATGTATTGAGAGTAGAAACCATCCAAATGCATTGAGGAGCATTAACCGATCTCCTAAAGATAGGATTATCGTTAGTATAGTTACTCAAAGCCAATGCATGCTAATTTAATTAGCGGAGATATTATCCCGGTTTCGTGACAAAGCTCAAAATATTTCTCGAGATTCTTGCAGAATACAGGATTGTATTTTCTATGATTCGTTAACGCATGTCTCAATTCAAATATTCTTCATCCTCTTAGTAGTTTAGGTTTTGTACCAAGTGCACCCATTATCACAAGAATAATTGTTGTCTTAGTCTTTCACAGTCTATTCACCTCTCTATCTAGATCCTGGCATTTCACGGTTTTTCTCGATTTCTTTAGTATCCACTTTACTATCATATAGTATTTTAAAGTTTATAATCTTACACCTTTTCTTTTGCCCCCTATAATCCTATCTGGTGTTCTTGCTTCAATTGTACGGTCAGTATCTATGGAGAAATTTGATAAAATTTAATAGTTCCTATTCTCTTTCACTGACCCGTGCTCTTATTACTTTCCTGGTATTTCGGATCAACTCATTTGGCTAACATCACTTTTCACTATTTTACTTTTAAGGTATGCTTGCGCTTATACTCTTTCTGTGCTAGCTTACTGTATTCATTTAAAAGCTGGTTTGTACTTTCGTCTCTTTTCCAGCAGATTCTGGTTTTGCTCTCTGATTGAGTTTTATCAACTTTTGGTTTTATCGAATGCATCCTAATGACTTGTTCCTGGGCGGTTAATAAAACTGGGCAAGAAAAATATATTTTGTCATGCTATTTAAATTTTTTCAGCTGATTTAGGGTAATTTTAGGGTGCTAAAGCCGAATCTGACATCAGTTTTCAGATAGCACGTGTAGTTTTTTTTTTAGTTATTTACAGCATCTGATTTTCCAACCAATTGATAATATTGACAAAGTAATAGGCTATTTGCTTTCGATTTTCATTCATATACTCATCACTGAAACAAAAATAAGTGCTGATAGAGGAAAATGTAGGCTACCTGTTAAATTGTCACACAAGATGAGAATTTATTTTACTTTGTTATCGCTGTAATTATAGTAAAGTTCTCCTCAGAGTAGGCTATTGATATTAGGTTCTAATAAGCCACTCAGACACCCTTTTCTTGATAAATGCTAGTGCTGTTAAAACAAAGTACATCACATAAGAGAGCCAGCTTATATGAGAAGTAGTAAATTTAGTTATTTACTAAAGTGATCAATGTTTGAAATTTAGAGATGGAAAAAACTGTTTCGTGATAGCCATAGCTTCAGTACATTCTATAATAGTTTCAATGACATTCTTTTTTTTTTTTGAGAAATATATTTTGATGCTTTACAGTAACATTTACAGTTGATTAACTTTATAGCTGAGTTTACTAATAGGCTTCCTTGAGTGTTGATTTAGGTTATTACTATATGTATTTATGATGAGCAGAAAAGTTTGTGTTAATCAATCGAACAGCTTTTGTTACGTGTGTGGAAAATTTACGCCAAAAGATCAGAGAAATAAGCTTACAAAGAAATTTTTAAATGTTTACAAGCTTTACTTAGGGTGCAAAGTTGGGGACCAAGATAAACTGTGGGCGCCTCATGTTTGTTGCAAAAACTGATACATAGCACTAACCCAATGGCTGAATGGCAAACGGAACAGTATGTCATTTGCAGTACTAATGATATGGCACGAACTAACAAACCACTCTACCGATTGTTATTTCGGCTCAAATAACATCACAGGTTCCTCTCAGATGAACAAATCCAAGATTCAGCTTTAAAACCAGTTGCTCATGCTGCTGAAAATATTCCATTTCCAGAATCTCATTCATCTTTTGACAAAGATGGTTTAAGTGAAGAAAGTACTGCATCTACTTCAATTGAAGGCGTGCCGAGTAATAGAGCAGATCACTGTGATGAACCAGGAACTTCAAAACAAGTTCCTCGTTTATTATTGTACTTTGGAACAGCAAAGATGACAGGCAAAAAGAGTGGCCAAAGTGAAGTGATTTCACTCCAGGGACATACAACGTTAAATATATCCCTTTAGTTGATTCTCAGAAAATTTACTTTCTTCCTTTACACATTAAACTTTGCTTGTTTAAGAACTTTGTTAAGGCCATGAATGAAGACGGTGAAGGATTCAATTATCTCAGGGAAAAATTTGTTTCTAGCAAGAGTGAAGCTAAGATCAAAGCTAGTGTTTTTAATGGACTAGAAATTAGCTAATTTGTGATGAGCTTTTTTAAGAAATACTTTTTTAAGAAATACTTTTTTAAGAAATACTAAGCCCAGTAGAGAAAACTGCTTGGGAAAAGTTTGTTTCTCGTATAAAAAATTTTGGGTGAAATGAAAAATCATCTAACTACGTTGCAATTGTGAATGATTTTTTAAAAGCTTATAAGCAACTTGGGGCAAGAATGTCTCTAAAATTTAATTTCCTCCACTTTCATTTTTACTTTTTTTCCCACCCAGCATGGGTGATGTTAACGATGAGCACGGTGAACGGTTTCA
>NC_042998.1:148648970-148661470 GCF_006345805.1 Octopus sinensis | reverse complement strand
GTTTGGTTTCTTTCTTTCCTTGATGAGAAGATTGCATTGTTTTACACCATTTTATTCCATCTGGAATAATACCAATGTTTTCTTCGAAACATATGTCGGAAGTAAAAATATTTAAATAACATGTGCGTTTAACTCCATTTACATATAAGTTTATAAGCTTTCTCTGCAGTTTTTTACTCAGACTTTCCTCTACATGATGTGGCAGTCACTTTGCCTCTTACTCGAATTTTCAGAAATTTTGCATGACTGTATCCGAAAATTTCTTCATACAACTTGATCAAATATTCAATATGAGCTATATGTAGACATGCATAAATTCTATAGGTTTAAAACCTTTCATCGGATCTCCATGAATCGAACTTTCTTCAATGCAGTTAATCTTACAACCTCTTTTGTATCTACCCTTTTGATGTTTGGGAATTCTCTGATATTTTTTCGGCTGACGAGTACGAGCCATCTGTATTCACTGCATTTTTTGTAGCTTATTAAAGATGTCCTCGTACGAAACGATCGTACCGAGATTTTAATCCATTCTTGTTGCTTTTTTCCTATATATATATATATATATATATATATATATATATATATATATATATATATATATATATGTATATATAATGGGCAGGCAACAAGTTGCTTCGCCGCATACCGAAAAATTAGAAATAGCAGTCAAGACTGTTTATTTCTAGTTTCTACAAATGGGACTCCACCTACGACATATGTGAATTACAGGAATATGTCGTATGTGCAGTCCCATCTGTAGAAAATAGAAATAAACAGTCTTGACTGCTATTTCTAACTTTTCGGTATGCGGCCAAGCAACCTGTTGCCTGCCCCTTTTATTTATATACAATATATATATACTGAACTATACAGAAGTTCCTACCGTTAATTGGTTATATTTACATACCGAATTCTACCAGTAAATAATTGTTGTTTTTTTTTTAAAAACCATTAAAGAAATTAATTGTTATCGCCATATTAATATGGCATTCTTATAGATATAAGAATAATCGCTGCCGCTGGTCAGCTCCATGAGGCCACCGCCTTAAGATAGCTATTGATACACGATCTGTATCCATTATAACCTTCGAACAAGGGAGGTCAGCCGCTTCACACTGCCAGTCCGACAGCTACAGACGCGTTTCGGGGTATTGCCCCTTGTCAATGTAGCGCATTCAGACCGCAGGTGTCGCCACTGACGTCTCTGTTCGAAGGTTTATATTTACCTAGTTTCAGTGGAATACATCCACTTGTTTTCAATAATAGAAATATTAAAATTACTAAGTCTCTATAAAAGTGTTGTCGGACTGGCAGTGTGAAGCGGCTGACCTCCCTTGTTCGAAGGTTATAATGGATACAGATCGTGTATCAATAGCTATCTTAAGGCGGTGGCCTCATGGAGCTGACCAGCGGCAGCGATTATTCTTATATCTATAAGAATGCCATATTAATATGGCGATAACAATTAATTTCCAGTAAACGCTGCCGTAATCTCTTTTATAGAGACTTAGTAATTTTAATATTTCTATCATTAAAGAAATTATTTACTCTTATTATTATATTATATATATATTATATATATATATATATATATATATATATATATATATATATATATAATATATATATATATATATATATATATATATTATTATTATTATTATTATTATATATTATATATATATATATTATTTATATTATTATATGATTGAACGCCACGCATCCTCTTCCAAGTAAGTATATATATATATATATATATTATATATATATATATATATATATATATATATATATATATATATATTTCGAAAGTGAGTGTAAGAAAGAGCGATACATACACACCTACATTATATACATATATATATATATATTTGTGAATGTATGTATATTCAGCCAGTCCTCTTCTTATCTATCGAACTAGACATCTATCTATTTATCTCTCTGCATATATGCGTGTATGTGTGAGAGCATGTGTGTGCGTATTTGTGTACGTATATACACATACACATCTGTCTAATCATCAATGTAGCCATCTATCTATTTATCTATCTCTATAAGCCTTCAAATACATCTGTCTAAAATAGATAGCTGCTTGCATGTACAAAGACTGAGTGAGGTATCAAGAGAAAGCTGATGGTAGTCGAGATATTACACTACCGAAATAAAAGCAAAGACATTTTTTAATAAAATTGAGGCATGAATCTAGCAGCGTTGATATTTTTAACAAACGCTGCACTAAATTACCGCACACATATCTTCAACAGAGCAGCTGCTCTTCACACAACGAAATGGCTGATTTTCAAAGTACACAACGAAATGGCTGATTTTCAAACCTCACTAATGAATTGCACCCATTGCACACCAATATTCTACATCGTATCTCTATCCCTATAACCACCATTACTGTCGTTACAATTACTGTAAAAATATAAAGTGTGTAACGCCCATGTCACCACTTTCACCCATCTCCCTTTCTTTCTTCGCTTCTATTAAGGCGTATGTACCAAATACCGTCCTAAGTACTTTGCCTACAACTTTTTCCCACCCCCAAGGAGCACTTTCTGGAACGTATACCCTGACCTCATTTTCTCGACAAGCAGAAATTGTAGAAAAATCAAGCTGAACCACGAGACTACATCAGTCTTAAAAGTTTAATGAGACATACAAAGTGGTGTCTTTGTACTGCTCGTTGTCTACAAACTGGAATGTAAAAAGAAGACAACATTCACTGCTCCACGAATAAATTTAACTAATAACTTAAGCACAAAATAATCCAGACCGTCATAGGGGCCAGCGTGGTTGTGTAGTAAGAAGCTTGCTTCCCAACCATATGGTTCCAGGTTCAGTCCCACTACCTGACACTTGGGGCAAGTGTCTTCTGCTATAGTCTCGGGACGACCAAATCCTTCAGAGTGGATTTGGTAGACAGAAACTGAAAGAAGCTTGTCATATATATATATATAGCATTTAATTTCTTCTACGGGCAACGTTTTGAATATGTATATAAATGTTTTTGTTTTATTATGCCAGCTACAGCCTGATGAGGCCAACTGGTGGTACCAGTTTTTTGGAATTGCATAGAGCTGAACCGACACAATGTAGAGTAAATATAGTAATTATTTACATTATTTACATTCGCCGGATATTTGTCCTCATCTTGTTTTTTGTTAACACAATGTTTCAGCTGATATACCCTTCAGCCTTCTTCGAACCTGGGTTCTCATTTTATCTGAAGAAGGCTGGAAGGTACATCAAAACCCCGAGTGTCTCTTTGGTCAGCTGAAAGCAGTTTTTGGCTCAAACTTGGCAGTCACGCGTCTCATACCCAAATCTTCAGTGATAATGGACTGAACTGCACCGTAAATAATCTGTACGTCCTCTGTAACTCACGGATGGTGAGTCGATGATTTCCCCTCATAGCCGTGCGCCCATCTGCGATGTTTTCAGTTCTGCTGGTTGCAGGTCTCCCAGAATGTTCGTCACTATCGACATTTTTTTCGGCCATCTTGGAAACGTCTGAACCACTTGCACACTTGTGTGCGACTCATACACACCTCTCCATACACTTTCTGCAACTTTGCGCAAGCCTCTGAGCAGGTATCGCCGTAACAACTTTCAGTACCATGGTCAAAGCGACGATCATACGCAACACACCTTCCTTCCAAGCACTGCTGTAAACAGGAGAAGTAAGCTAGAACGTTAAAATTTAGTGCCCATGCACAGTAGAGTTCATGGTAAATCCGTGCCTCGCGGCTTCACTCTGCGTGCTTTAGCTTTGTTCCTATGAGTAAACAGTCCGGATACTTATTGATCAGACCACGTATTTCTGTAGCAAAGCATTTTATTGATTATATATACATTACGTAAGATAACAATAAACACGTCCTACATTTTCATTCATCCACTGTCAAAATGGCGGAGATTACTTTCCTTCGAGGGTGTGTAACCGAATAATTGGGGTGTTGCACTCAAGATTTTCGAGATCGTATTTTCGATTCTGAGTCAGGCCTCGTTGTTGCGTTCTTATACAAAACATTTCATCTCGCGTTGCTCTGTAGTCACTTCAACATTTGATGTGAAAAATCGTGCATCTGTACAAGCAGTGTTGATTTGATGAAGGGAGTAAGATGATGTACAGCGCATACATTTCATCACCATAAACAAACCATCAATGCAAGTTTGTTCAGCAAGAACTTGCAGAACTCTCATCTGTCATTTACGACAGTTGAGACTACATATGAGTTAAATACACGAAAAATCAGCATAAACTGTTAGGACTCCAGTCATAGCTACGATAAAGTACATTAAAGATAAATGGCAGTTGTTGTATTTCTTGATGCAAAGTACAAATACAGCATGAGAGACCAATGCTGTGTGACATGGGAGAGTAAATTTACGATAGATCTAGCTCCAAGGAAGTATTTCTGACGGGGATTAAGGAATGACGCGACATATCTAATTAATATGAATATCAAACATATGTGTGTTTGCGTGTGCATTATTTATCTAATTACTTAATCATTTTATTTATTTTCATTTATTTATGTTCTATCAATAATATATTGTTAGATACTTAACTACAGACACTCTATACTTCAAAATTCACACACCTTCCTTTTTATATCCATATGTAACTAATATAGAAAATTTGATGATTTATATCCATGTGTGTGTGTGTATGTGTGCATGTGTAAGAGGGTAAAGGGCAAAGATCCCCGCCGAGACCCAAGATCGGCTAAGGTTGTTTATGGAAGATCAGCAGTTGCCCATGCATACCAGCCTCCCCTCTCCACACCACCGATATTATCAAAGGGAAAGGCAACGGCCGATACAGCTTGTGAACTGGAGCAACGTGAAATAAAGTGTCTTGCTCAAGAACACAACACACAACCTTGTCAGAGAATCGAATTCATTACTTCATGATTGTGAGCCCGATGCTTAAACCACTGAGTCATGCCTCGTCACTATGTGTGTGTAATAGATACATATATGTATGTATATCGTTTTTGGATTTGCAAGATTATTTATGTGAGTTCGTGTGTTCCAATAACACTATTGAACAGATTGCAAGACGCAACGAAAATTTTAGGAAATAAAAATAATAAATAGGTGGAAAATTTTACCGGTGAGTGTGTTACATTATACGGCACAAACAGAAAATGTCTCTCCCCAGACACAACAGAATATGTATATATCAGTGTGTGTGTATATATATATGTAGCGAGAATTCACGAAAAAACAAAAGACGAAGACTGGTGGTGTAGAAAACAAACAGATGTATTAGTATAACGCTCGGGAATTGAAAAAGTCTTTTACGTTTCGAGCCTACACTCTTCCACAGGAAGGAACACAAAAAAGAACCAAGGAGAGAAAAAAATGTGTGTAGTGGCTACCGATCTGTCATGGCGACTGCCGGTCAGAAGGGTCACACAGGAGAACGAAGAAGTAGGGGAGATAACAAAGTAAAAGTGACCCCAAAATGAAGGTGTGCGTGTGTGTAAAAGAGTACCGGGCTAAAACAATTTTAAGGATTTAAGGATATATATATATATATATATATATATAATATATATATATATAATATATATATATACTAATATAATGTGTATGAATATATATGTATACATGTATATTTTACCTATATACACACACATATATATAGATATACATGTATATATATGTAGCAACGTGAATTGTTGGCGATTTTTTTCCTCCGACATCCTTTTCTTTTGGACTTTCTTCCGTCCTCTGTTTCTGAAGAAGTTCTTTGCTCGAAATGTAAAACAAGCACTCTTTCTTTCCTTCCCTGAGAATCTTATTAATATTTTTCATGTACCACGACCTTGCGTTCTTTTTTCCTTGTGCTTTTTCTCCGTCTTTTTGGGTTACACACACACATATATATATATATAAGGATATTATTATTAATAATAAATAATAATATTAGTGGCAGCCCAAAGAACGAGCCGTTCAGGCAAGTTTAAAAACGTTATTGTACTAGAAAGTAACGGCTTTAATAGAAATTGGAGTCAGATGAACTCCGAAGCTCATATGTATGTATGTATGTATGTATGTATGTATGTATGTATGTATGTATGTATGTATGTGTGTGTGTGTGTGTGTGTATAAAACTTGTATCACCATACAATCTCCAATCAACAGTAAAGTACCTTTCACTCTCACACTTGTTTTTTTTATAAAAAATTGATTTTCAAAACAAAGAAGAAAAGTCCATAAAAGGTATTTTATATATTCAACGTTTGATTATCTTTCTAGATTAGTTCAGCGCTTAAAAAAACTTGTTTTCCTTCCCTTCTTCAATTCTTTATTAGCTCTTCTACAGCTTTCCGACCTTTATCTTCAATTGTCTTCTGTTTATATTATTTTTCCTCTTCATGCAGCTAACAAAGAATGTATTAGTGCGCATGTGCCAACCTATATACATGCAAACACGTGTATGTCTAGCTAAATGGTATTGCCTTGTAGGCCTCTATCAGTATGTGTATGTGTGATTACGTGCGTTTTTTGAAATATATATGTTTATATATATATATATTTCGCCATGATAGATCGCTAGCCACTACACAATCTTTATTTTTTCTCCTTGTTTCTGTGTCCCTTTCTGTGGAAGAGCGTAGACTCGAAACGTTAAAGACTTTTTCATTTCCCGAGCGCTATACTAACATATCTGTTTGTTGTCTACACCACCTGTCCTCGTCTTTTTTTGTGAATTCTCCCTATATATATATACATATACACACACAATATATATAGATATAATATACTTATCTATTTATACATAGTATATATAAACACACACATATGTATATAGATATAAAGATAGATATATATATAATTATTGTACAATCTAAAATTCGTCATCATATTACGCTGCCTCATACTTCTCTGTATATATAATACTGCGTTATTTACTCTTTCACCACAAATACATACAAGCTCTGGCTTCTCTTTCTTTACTCTCTCTCTCTCTCTCTCTCTCTTTCTGTATATTATATATATATATATATATATATATATATATATATATATATATATATATACATACATATGCATACATATATGTGCGTATGTATGTATATATATATACATGCACATAGATATACGTGTGTTTGTCAATTTGTCTCTGTGTGCGTGTTTTCGTTACTTTCCTAGGTTCTCACACTCACTTTTCTTACCTCCCACTTCATACACAAAGACAAACATACACACACATACAAACGCATACACAGAAACACATATAACTACACACACATACATAAACGTTGTATTTCTCATGTTCCGCTTGTTCCAATCCTTAACTCATCTTTTATATTCCTCCTTGTCACGCACCATTGGACACCAAAATACAATAACACGCTCCACTACGTGTGCAACTAAGTTAGGTTTAACCGATTTCCCACCGAACAGCGCTCATAATCGATAACATGTTTTTGTTCGCCATTATGGAGGAAAGTAAAATATTAATGGAAGACGTTTGCCGACGCCGTTACTGAATATGGAGACAAGCAAAAGGCTGAAGCGTTGGTTATTGTGATAGCTCAGTAGATTTGTTCATTGTTTATATTTTGTTTCTGGTCTTCATGGTCAGTTTCCAAATTCGAACTCTGATAGACGTTGTCGACTTTGCCTGTTTACGCTCTAGCCAATATCAGTTAACAAGGTGAAAACGAGGGACACTCAACGTGCTTGCTAGAATGCTAGAAATAACAACAAAATGAGCTCTTGGCGAGCAGAAATAGCCGCATCATTTCTAATCATTCTTGAAGCCACTTAACTTCTCTTATACACCTGTCTTTTTGAGAAGCATGAACCTCCTATAATCTCACGTCACTCATAAGTTCACAGACTTATCAGGGGAGTTGGGGTAAGATTGTCCCAGATTTCTCTCAACTTACACACAGTCTTCTTCATCATTGATTGGAATTGCTAGAAACAACAACCAAATTTTTCTCAGTTCACACCCACCCGGGACGACGGTTCATTTAGTATCGTGAGTAGGAGAACATCAATTGTGTAGGTTTCTTAATTCTTTTGGAAGTACATTGAAGAGCTGTGGACTTTGAAACCAGAAACTGTTGCAGTACCTGATCCTCACCTAAGACGGTGTGGACGGTACCCTTTGTACTACGCAATGACGTCCAGTAAGGGTATTTGTATGATTCTTGATACCGAAGCTAGGTACTGGATCTTCTTGAATTTTCCACATGTAAATTAATACATATCTCTCTGCTCTTAATCAGATATGCACATATCATTAGCCACCAAGGGACATGCTCAACTGGTTAAGGTCTAGCAACTGACTACCTAATCTGTGGTATTAAGCAGCATATTTGCTGTAACTCATCTTTTACACCAAGATAAAACAAGTACATGACAACACTTCCAATCAGTTAAGATCAGAAACCATGAGAGCCAGTGCCTTCTTCTTCTTCTTCTTCTTCTTCTTCTTCTTCTTCTTATTATTATTATTATTATTATTATTATTATTAATATTATTATTATTATTATTATTATTATTTTCTCCTGCTTCTCTTCCTCCTCCTCCTCCTTCTTCTTCTTCCTCTTCTCCTTCTGCTTCTTCTATTTCTTCCTCTTCTTCTTATATGATAATTCTAATATTAGGACAATATTATTAGTTGATCCAAGTAAATATGATTTATAAGTTGCTAAAATTTCGACTGGAAGCAGAATCTGCACAGAATTACTTGTCAAGTTGGAACTATTGGACAAAAATCTACCAAAATTTGCAAAGTGGGAAGCAGTTTCCGTGGGTGGGTATATGATAAATGTGGTTTCATACTTCACATCCATTCCCGCGATGTTGGATGAAATTATTAAGATATGATATTTCTAAGTACAAAATCCTCTGTTTGGTAGACAAGTTAGCGATGAAGGATAATTCCCGATAAGAATAATTGCGAGAGAAATGGTAAGAATATGAAAGAAGTGTCTATGAATGGAGGCAGTAGCGTGCTATACGGCAATGAAAAATGGTGAGTGGATAAGAAATGCACAAAAGATGGAAATCAGAAAAGAATATTATTGTATAAAAAGTGAGAAAGAACCGTCGAAGAAAAATGGTAATAAAAAAATTTGGGGAATGTATTTTTGAAGAAAATAACTGGATTTTATATTAAAGAAAATTTGGTAGAATCTAAAGTATTTTTTAAAAAACTGAATAACGGCGTCTTGAGTAGTATAAAGATAAATGCTGTATAGCGTAACGTCTTTGGCAGATTGGAATTATAAATAATAATAACAATAATAATAATAATAATAATAATAATAATATAATAATAATAATAATAATAATAATAATGATAATAATAATATAATGATAATAATATAATAATAATAATGATAATAATAATAATAATAATGATATAATAAAAAAATAATATAATAATAATAAATAATAATATAATAATAATAATAATATAATGATAATAATATAATAATAATATAATAATAATAATAATATAATAATAATAATAAAATAATAATAATAATCATAATAATAATAATAAATAATAATAATAATAATAATAATATAATAATAATATAATAATATAATAATAATAATAATATCAACAACAACAACAGCTCATTGATTATGCTGTTCCGTCATTGGCAGGAAAAAAAACAAACGATAGTGACAAGAGTGCAAAAAATGGAGAGAGATTCTTATGACATCAATCTGAACAAGCTACGTAACAACAGCAACAAGAAAAAAATAGAAATGTTCCACCAGATGACTGGCTATCAAATACTTGCAGAGAAGTATTATGGTAAAATCTATACCTACATATTGATGTTTGCTGCTGCAGCATGGGCAAAAACAACAAAAATGATTGGGAAAACATACGTTGTCATTTAAAATTATATGGAGTAGATGACATCCAATAGAGAATAAAGAAAAATAGAAGCGGGTGTTGGTATTCTTTAATGCTAACCTATGTAAATCTTTTATTAGGAGTTTGTATTTCATATAAGAAAATATCCGGCAAAAGTTGATGTAGGCTGTTGATATAATCTATACCAGGGGTTCTCAAGCATTTGTTACCTATCGACTCCTTTGCTTATTATTTCATTCTGGTGGAGCCCCACCCCAGTCATTCGATGTTTAAAACCTAGTTTTTATAGATATTTCTTTCAAAATTCCTATTTTGTTTCTCACACGTTAAATCATGTAAAACTTTAGAGAAAGAAACTGAGCTGTTTCTTGCTATAAATACATCTAAATCAAAATTTTTTTATGGACGCTTAAAATGCAACCATTGATCCCCAATTTGCTATTTTGCTTGCACAGAAACTCTGGAATCCTATGTGGACTCCCCAGAATCTTTTATGGATCCCAAGGGCTTATACCAACGCTGATATGATCCACACCAATGAGAGAAACTATCGGTAAAATTACGACAAATTTCATTAATAATAGCAAGCAAAAGACAGAAGAATGAACTTCTAAACCTTGGAATGTTTGAATGAAAGTGAAGCATCTATAATGGCTGGATAAGCTAGTACAAGAATATCTGAGAATGACTAAGCCTGAATAATTGGCGAGAAAATTAGTCATAAATAAGGAAAGGCTTGAGGAAGTTTCATGAAGACTGTTTTATTGGAAAGAGAAAGTATCTTGCGTAACATTGGTTTCAAATTTCGGCATAAGGCCTGCAATTTAGATGGAAGGGGCAAGGTGAATAAAGGATCTTTTCGGTTTGAACGGCAGTTTTTAACATAATTTCTAGGTAACTAAAAAATTTTAAACTTCGTATACTGGTAGAATGTGTTTATAAAACATCATTTTCTTTTGGCTTTATTGAGAAAATTCTTTAGTTTGTAAGATATTTGTTGTTTTTTTCTTCAATTTCTGAAATTTCAACCAATCACTGACGTCCATTGAGGTAAACAATATTCTGTACCGTATGAATATGTTCCTCGTTTAAGAAACAGATCGGATTTATTTACATTTGTGAAGAAAAAAAATACCCTTCCCCCCACCCCTAACCCTAACCCTAACTAACCCTAACTAACGCTAATCCTAAAATAGATTGAAATGCAATAGATCGATACTAGGGTCATAATTATGAGTGACAATTTCATATGACACCGCTAGAAAAAACTGCCGTTCAAACCGAAAAGATCCTGAATAAATCGAGCCTAGTGCTCAACTGGTACTCCTTTTATCCACTTCGAAAGGTTTAAAGGCAGAGTCGACCTTGGAGGAATTTGAACTCAGAGCGTAAAGATGGACGAACTGCCGTTAAGCAATTTCTTCCGTATACCAATGATCCTGCCAGTTTGCCGCTCTAGAATCTTGAGTAATATTGGAAACATCAAACTATCGACAAATATTCAGACAAATAAATAACAAACACACCAGGACTAACAAATGTATGTAACATACGGAAAATAGCACTACTAGCCACCGTACACATCCTACACTTTCAAAACAGTGAAAGCACGTGATAAAGATATAACTACTGAATACTAATAATACTAATAATGATAATAATAATAATAATAATAATAATAATAATAATAATAATAATAATAATAATAATAATAATAATAATAATAACAACAAAAACAATAATAATAATAATAATAATAATAATAATAATAATAATAATAATAGTAATAATAATAGTAATAATAATAATATAATAATAATAATAATAATAATATGCAAGAATTCTTCTCGGGATTCTTAAAGCATGACCAGTAAACATGTGTCACCTTAGTCTGCTGGCGGTGGACAGCTGACACTTACCATCATACCCACCAAAATAAGCTGTGAGTTTTCATTACATAATGATAATAGATTTTGAAAAGGAACAAGGTCACATACTCGGTGGGTAGATACAATGTTTAGTCAGTGAGGGAACTGCGGTGTCCATGAACCTTTTCAGTTCGTCTTAAACAAGTAGGAAGAAGACGGTATTCAGAGCGGAAAGTTAGTTCAAATGTTTGCAATATATGGGACTCCGCTAAAGGCAATTAAGAGCAGGTAGTGGTGTAAAATCGAGCTATGAATTAAGGTTAACACCAAACAATATGATCGATTTCTTATACGGGCTTCCACACAGTTTCCGGCGACCAAATTTTATTTTCAAAGCTTCGGTCGTCCTGTGTCTGTGACGGGAGATATTCATCATGCTACCACACACTAGAATCGAACACCAAAACCAGTGAGCTATGGAGAAAACGTAACCTCACAAACGTGATTGTAACCAGGCCTTAAATACAGCCACTCACTGTTATCGATCACTGCAAAATAGGTTCTAGCGGGAATTGATCTTAGAATATAAAGGGATGTAACCAAATGCTGTGCATCACTTTGCCGAATAGCCCTATAGTTCCTACCGTCCCTCAATCTCATATAATAACAAAAACAACAACAGCAATGACAATATTAATAATAATAATAATAATAATAATAATAATAATAATAATAATAATAATAATAATAATAA
>NC_042998.1:148606470-148643970 GCF_006345805.1 Octopus sinensis | reverse complement strand
ATATATGTATATATGCGTGTGTGTGTGTCTGTGTTTGTCCCCCTAGCATTGCTTGACAACCGATGCTGGTGTGTTTATGTCCCCGTTACTTAGCGGTTCGGCAAAAGACACCGATAGAATAAGTACTGGGCTTACAAAAAGAATAAGTCCCGGGGTCGAGTTGCTCCATTAAAGGCGGTGCTCCAGCGTGGCCGCAGTCAAATGACTGAAACAAGTAAAAGAGTAAAAGAGTAAAGAGTAAAAGAGTAGTCATATCCAGTTTGTGAGTAAGGCACTATATATATATATATGCTTCAAATGCAAACACGGGTATGCACCTCTCCGTGGGATTAACTTATGTTGCTAACTATCTATGTATCAGTCTGTCTAACTATTCATTTGTCTCCCCGCTCCCCCTCTCTCTTTCTATCTATCTTTCTCTCTCTTTCTATAAATATATATAAGTATATCTGAAAGTGTACACCTTATAATTTTCAATAACTTACATGACTCAGTTCAACCCATTTAGCAATAGGCATAATTTTCCGTTGATGCATTACTTTAAATAAGGAACTTCGCTCGTACAGTACCGTTCCGATATAGCTGAACACATCATTTCCTTACATCTTTGCGTATACAACGTTTTCGTTGTAGAATACTTCTCTTTTTCAAATAACAAAATATCTTCTTTACAGCTAACCTTTTCTTGGGAGTTCTTTTAACAGTTTTAACTGTCAAGTTAAAGGTACTCGGTGTATCGTAGGCGGGGCAGTATGTGTGTGTCTGTGTATGTATGAATACGTTTCATTAAATTCACAACTGTTTCCAAGTTTTATTGTTTATTTCAGATTTTTCGTGTTTTCTTATTAGTTTTTTCACTTAGTTACCGAACCATAAAATTTCTAAATATTCAAGTTCCATTTAAACATTAGGACATGACCTCCGACATAAAACCTAACGGTCAAAAGTTTGACCACAACGAACAAGTTAACATATGATTGATGCCGTATAAAGCTAAAAGTAAAAAAAACTATTGGCTAGAAAGCCAGTATGAATTCAGCCAACGTGTACGAGACAACACAAACACCAGTTATAGTGAAATTTTGAAAATGAGACTACGAAGTTCTAGAAACATCGAATATGAATTCAGGAACTTTATTGTTTCAAATCATTCCTTTACCAACAAATTTATCCCCTATTTCTTTAGGGATTCATAGATTTTCTTGTTTTCCGATATTTGTAAAAGGAGAAAAATATTTTTGCCAACAGTTGTCACTTCTGGCATAGGTTTATTTATTTGTTTATTTATTTATTTATTTATTTATTTATTTATTGCAACTTTTAAGTATTTTCAATATTTCATTTAAGATTAATATAAATCCATACTACTAGATTAAATTCTTTCCAGTTTAAATAAATATTTTATATTAGAGAATATCGAAAATTTCATTTAAAAAGTAGTTTCTACAATCTTTTGATATTCTCCAAATATTTTTCTCAACTTTTTTTTATTTCGTACATCTAAATTTCAATGATTATGAGAGAAAAAATGTATTTTTTATATACATTTACTTAATGTAGTCGAAATATATTAGCTCTACATAATTGAACACAGCCTAGTTTCAACTTTTAGATTGTCTCTTCCAAGTAGATTTTCGAAACCTTACAGTAACACATAGAATCAAATATACATATGTATGTATGTGTATGTACAACTCAGACACATATGTATACATATATATGCATTTGTTTACAAATATTATATGTAGTACGTATTAAACAGATTAAGTATGAATAAACCAAATTTGGCTGAAATTGATGGGTGAGCGTTTGGCCAATCGGATGCGCAAGAAGCCGAGTTATCATTGATTTTTGGGTTCAATTCTGAGTGGAGTGAACTCATCATTTTTCAGTCATTTGTTTGTATTTATAAATTCTTGCTTCAAACCGGAGAATAAAATATTATGACATGTTATTATACAGTTATATATATATATATATATATATATATATAGTAAAAGAAAATGTATGAGATATTGAAAATGGAATTTATAAGATTCTATGTTACTCACTACGATAGTTTCGACCCATCATGCACCGGTGCCGTACGACGTGGGAGAGTTTGTTGTGTAAAGGATTTATCCTTATAGACTCCGTGAGTAAAAACACATTGAACTAGGCTCTGCCAAACAAGCTTTTTGGCTGAAATATGTCTCCACAGTGGCACAAATGTGTTTCAGTCATGAATAACCTGTTTCATATAAGTGAACAATAAAACATATTTACTGATGTATGATATGACTTCGTATAGCTGTAATTAATTAATGATATGCATACGAAAAAGCAATTCCTTAAATAATGACGTGTACATTAATATTTAACATGCTCACGTGCAAGAGATTCGTAGCAGGCTTCTTGTCTCAGAGAAAAATTCTCCACAGTTTTACTCAGAATAACATTTCCATGTTATTGTAAAGTTGAAATTATTTTATTCCATCACCACCACCACTACTACTACTACTACGTGCGTTTCTGTGTATGTATGTTATATTTTACTTGTTTCAGTTATTACACTACGGTCATGGTGGGACACTATCTTGAAGAATTTATACTTGAACTAATCAACCCCAGTAAACGGTTGCCCGAGGTGTTATGCAGTGGGACTGAACTTCAAACCATGTGGCAGGGAAGCAAACTTCTTACCACACATCTATCTATGTATATGTATATTATCTATCTATATATGTGTATAAGTATATTATATGTATATTATCTATATATAAGTATTTGTATATGTATATTATCTATCTATGTATATGTATAAGTATATTATATGTATATTATCTATATATAAGTATTTGTATATCTATATTATCTATCTATGTATATGTATATTACACATATCTGACAGAGGATCATATAGTCTAGTACAGTCTGAAGGATGAATCGAAAATACATAGTAATTATTTGAAATTATGCCTAATAAGGAAAAGTCATCGTTGTTAATGAAGTTTTATTCTCAGGGCAGGAAGTGCAGCTTCCAAATTTCCACGTATAAAGACACTACACTTACGTTTCGGTCTTATTGCACTTTCTCGGGATATATATATATGTATACACATATGTCTGTGTAATTATGTGTGTGTATGTATGTAAGTATGTATGTATGTATGCATGTATTCTGAGTGAAGCACGAGCATTGAATACGTGAATTTACTTATGACATTGGAATATTTCCCATCGGTTCTATTTGCATGAATAATATATAGTTACGTGAGGCTATCATACTTGAACTGGTAAGCCGAAAATAATTTTTAATTAGTTGAAATTATAACCCTAATGAGATAAACTAATTAGCGTTAAGGAAAATTTATTTTCAGAAGAGGCTAGCGAGAGAACTTCTGAAATTTTAATAAGCATAAAATTGATTAAAGATTTAACTTCCTCTCGACACTCCCAACATCAAAACTACCGTCATTTAATGTTGAGTGTTATAAACTCATGGAGTTATCTCCCTCGTCACTTCTGACAGTATATTTCCATAAACTCTAGTAACATTTCCACTATTTTTTCTCATTAATAAATTTAAACGCATAATGCCACCCCGAGGGGTGAGAACCAAACCTCGGTCTCCTGAGCGAGTCACTCTTCATACTACTGAAGAGTGACTTTAAAATTCTTTTCGACTTACCCTCTCTGCATTTTTCTATCCATACATATATACGTACACACGCACACACACACACACACACACACACACACACACACACACACACACATGTATACATGTATGTATGTATGTATGTATGTATGTATGTATGTATGTATGCATGTATGTATGTATGTGAGTATGTATGCGGGTATAAATATATATATATATATATATATATATATATATATATATATATATACACATATACATATATATGTATGTGTGTGTGTGTGAATGAGTGTGTGTTTGTGTGTGTGTGTGTGTGTAGTCATGGTATATTCTGTTAAGAACGTAGTAGAGTACAGTATAAAGCTCGTCCACCTTCAGATTTCACCCTATGATATCCAGTAGTAGTGTTATACATACTTCCAGGTCTGAGTTTGGGCTTCTGTCGTGTGTGAATAGATAACGGAAAGAATTGGCGTTAACAAGGAGTACGGCTGGACATTTATTTTCATTCACTATAATTGTTTCTTCGCAACGTAGTTCCCCAGGTGTGCAGGTACTTGATTATGCATTATGACATCTAGTTGTGTTTCCTCGGGCGATATGTAAATATTGTCTCATTAAATTCAAATTATCGGCTTCAAGATCATCCACGGCTGGAGAACTACGTTGCGTAGAAACAATTTTAGTGATTGTAAATAAATATTCAACCATACTCTTTCAGGTTAACTCTACTTCTTTCAATTATATATATATTTTATTGTCTGCTGGGGAGAGTCATTCTCTTTTAATGCCATATTAACACACTCACCAGTTCGATTTCCACTCATTTACTTATTCATTTTTTCTAACCTCTTGCAACCTCTTCAATAGTCGTTGATACTGTCCGTCATTGGAGCTGCGTTCTTTTTGTTTGTTTGTGCGCATGAGTGTGTGTCAGAGTGCATGTGTATACACATATGTATGAATGTACATATGAATGTATGTATGTGTATGTATGACTGTATATCATTATTCAATTTCTTTCAAGATTTCTTGCTAATAGAGAAAGAACCGGTTTCTAACCTCGATCCAAGGCTCCTCAATTGGAATTCCAACATCAGCAACAGGGTAGTTTTGTATGTATGATTATATATATGTATGTATGTATGTATGTATGTATGTATGTATGTATGTATGTATGAATGTATGCATGTATGTATGTATGTGCAGATTTATATGTTTTATGTATGTATTCTCGTGCATATAGTTGCATATCTAGACATGCTCATATATACTTAAATTTTAAACTTCTAGAAAGTTTTACAGATATTTACAGTTCCAGTGATGGATTGGATCTGTAGTCTTCGAAATAGCTTTCTCCTTTCTGGTTTTGAGAAGCCTAATTTCTCAAGATTGGTATTTAGGCAGTGTGCTACATATCCCAGGGCCCCAATAATTACTAGTATAAACCTGAATTTGCAATCTGAACAGAGTAACTGCACATTTCTCAATAGTTCAGCATAGGCGTTCTCTTTTTTCACTGATCTTCAACTTTATGTTAATATCCGCTGAGCAACTAATTTCCACAAATGTGCACAGTTTCTCTTCTGTATTCCAAATCATTATATCAGGTTTGTTGTGCTTACATTTTATTGAGGTTTTCACTGGTACATTCCACTAGTAGTCTTTTTTATTATGTGTGGCTATGGCGTCTACCATATTATGGATTCTTATTTCTCTACCTCGGGATTATCCTTCCAACAGATTTCATTATAGAGTGCCTTAGCTACAACGTCACGTTTCATCGGCAGATGATACCGTGTTGACATTTTCGGCCAACGGCTTAATGTGGGTCATATCTTTAGTATGAACTCCACAAAGCATGCATCGGTTGTCACACTTTACGGCTTTACCTGCAACTTTATCCCTCTTGTGCAACAGGGACTTGGTTGATATTTCCTGTTTCCGGATTGCAAACGCTTACTTTTCAAAGTGGGAGGTATTGATCCATGATAAACTGCTTTGATAATCAATGTTACAATCATCACGGAGCTTTCCACTAACATATCCATGCATAGTCTTCTGCTCATATAGGCTCATCCTTTCATATAATGATAGGCTGCAGTAGAGCCGTGCGACTTCTTTGGGCATGTATTCTAGGTTATCAGACAAAGAGTGTTGCTCAAGATGCTGCCATTCAAGTCTTATAATGTTATCAGTCTCATGTATGCAAACTTGGTCAATGGATGCACTTCGACACTTGGTGGTTAAAAGATGTTACCGAAGGTATATGATGCGACATTCAAATGCATTTCGGATCGATGTTAAGCCTCTTCTGCCTTGTTTTCGTTTAGGTAGAGGCTGTCTCCATCATTGTTTATGTGGAAATTATGTGTGCTTGTTATTATTTTGGGGGTTTTCACATCAATTGCTCAGATGTCAGCAAGCGTCCAGTCAAGCAGCCGAAATGTTGGTATGAGTACTGGCACTGCAAACACATTGTGGGCCACTGTTTTATTGAATGCAGAGAGTTCTGAGGTCCAAATTTTCTTTATTCGACTAATATTCTTTAGTGATAGTATTTTGTTACAGGTTCCACTGTAAGATATATTTTTATCCACTCCTAGATACCTGCAACACTCCTCGTCAGATATCGGAAAAACAGTAAAATCATTAATGGAGATGTTACTAGCCTGGTTTATAGTTTTCTCCTTTTTCACAACTATATAATATTTTACCTGCGCAAACTCCAATCCTACATCCTTTGAGGATGTTGTAACTAGGTCAGGGCTCTTTTTCATCTCATGCATATTCTTTGCATAAAGTTTTAAGTCATCCACAAAGAAACAGTATGTAATTTTGGTTTCCTTGTGAACCAGTGAGATATCCTTCAAACTTCCTTAACATGAATGACAAGGAATTTACAGAAAGTATAAACAACATCACAGAGAGGTTGTCTCCTTGGAATATTCCTTTGCCATACTGTATTCTATTGGTGATAATACATTCACTCTTTGTGTTTAATTTCAAGATGGTGGCCCACGATGAAGTCAGGTCAGCTATGGTTTTGACTATTCTCACTGGAACTAGCATCCATTAGTAGGGAACAGAGTCAAAAGCTTTTTTTTAGTCTAGCCACATTGAAACTAGGTTTCGCTTATGCTCTCGCACCTTTGACATCACAGTTTTGTTGATTAAAATTTGCTCGACATATCCCCAGACTCCCTTCTTCCCAGCTGCTTGTTTTGTATGCATGTATGTATGTATGTATGTATGTATGTATGTATGTATGTATGTATGTATGTATGTATGTATGAATGCATGTGTTTGTGTATACATATATATATATATATATATATATATATATATGTATGTGTGTACGTTTGTATGTATGTATTCTGCATATTCGTGTATTTGTGTTCATGTTTGTGTGTGTGTACCTCTGTCTCCTTGTGTGTGCATGTTTGAGTGTGTCTATGTGTATGGCTTTGTGTGACCATGTGCACGCGTCTATTATGTATGAATGTGAGTCTCCATATGTGTCCTTTGTGTGTGTGTATGAAGTGTGCGTATGTGTATATGGTTATGTTTCAGTCTTTTGTGCATATGTGTATGTGTGTGTGTGTGTGTGTGCTTGTTTGTCCTCATTACCTATGTACCTATCTATCTACATATCTATCTGGTTACTTAGATATCCTTTTACCTACTGATGACATATATATGTCTATATAACAGTCTACTAATAGATATACCTGCGTATGTATAAGCTGTGAGTATTGGGGTATCACTACCTTCTACGTATATCTCCTATTTAGTACCGGGGATGTTTCATTTATGAGGACGTACTCCTGTATTTGTCTGAGTGTTGGGTCCTTCGAGTGCTTGGATAAAATGCGGATGTCAAATCAACACAGTATGCCACCATGTTGGTCTTTGGCATATTGGTAGAGAATAGAGGACTGTTTTTGTCGTCATATCGTCTCAAATGTCATTTAGCCTCACTCTCAGATCTATGTGAAGCATTTTATTAGTATAAACAAAGTCAATATATTACCTGAAACAAAGATATTGCTTCCAAGTTTTGGCACAGAGCCAGAAAGTTCAGGGAACGGGGTTTAGTTGATTACATCGACCCCAGTGCTCAACTGGTGCTCATTTTACCGACCTCGAAAACAGGAAAGACAAATCGACCTCAGAACGTAACAACAGACGAAATACCGCAAAACATTTTGCTCGGCTCGGCAACGGTTCTGCCAGTTCGCTGCCTTATCCGAAACAAAGATATTAGCACGAATTACGATGAGTCATTCATATACACTAACTGTAATTAGTCTGGAACAGTAGTTAGTAATTACGTTATACAAACATTCAAATCCATAAAGACCAAATGATCATCACCACCAACATGTATTAGCTATATTAAAGATTTTTGAGAACTGAATTTTATCAAATGAAATGATAAGATATAGTCGCTGCCGTTATGCTGTAGAGTATTTCATAGGAGAATGTATTACAAGGGCCGAGAAAACAGTTAATATTGACCCCTAGAAGTCTATGTGGCTAGTCAAGTCGCCGATAAATATCTGAAAGTCTTTTAGGACTTAAGGGTGCTGAATTGTAAGCAGCCAGACTCTGGAAGCTGCGGTAATTTAAGGTTAGATCTCACTAGTTTTCAGCCAAATATCTTTTAGAGCTTTATAATTTAACACACTCGCCGGTAAAATTTCCACTCATTTACTTATTTATTTTTCTAAAATTTCCACTCATTTACTTATTTAGTTTCCCAAAATTTTCGTTGCATCTTGCAACCTTTTCAATAGTTGTTGAGAGTCAGCAAAAGTTTTTAAAAAATGAATAAGTAAATGAGTGGACATTTTACCGGTGGGTGTGTTAAATTATACGGCACTAAAAGAGAATGACTCTCCCCAGACACAACAGAATATACTCGAGTAGTCTGCGTTGCTTTTTCTCTATGACTTACATGCCGACTTGTTTAACACCACTACTTGAGAGAGATTCCCAAAGCCTTTCTCAATTCACTCATGTTTCACGCATTTAAAATCCAGTTCTATATCATCCTACGTACTTTCCTGTAAAATTAGTGGTGATCAAGGTGTATTAATCCCATCAGTTAGGTGAGGAGTGGTCTCAAAATTTCGTGGTAATTATTCTTGCCCATGGTTCTTCTAGCGATCAAAATACTGATCAATCACAGAACACTGTTCTACTATATAACCTGAATTATATCAGTGAGCTAAGGAGGGGAACATATATCTTCACTGCTCATTCAGATTTCTCATATAACGTTTTCACCTGGCAGTATATACCGGTGATGTTTTTTGGTGTCACTGGGTGCCTCAGTACTTTCAGTAAAAACATGACTTCGTCGTTCAGATGAACCAGCCGTTGTTGGCTGAGTTCCAGATTGTGTCCAGGTAGCACTGTCTCATCCATAATTCAGATCTCTTGATCCATAACCACAACGAAGTAATTTCAGATGCCTCGACTTTAATGGCCTGGTTACTGGCCTGAATGATACCCATCATGCTTTATGTTGAAATCAGAATTATGATCTTTCAAACACCAAATGTAATTGGATAGGTCTGATGTATTTCCGAGGGAAAATACGGTAGAAGTACCGTTGTTTAAATATACCATCCTCCATATATAAACAGTGCTTACGCGTGATATCAAGGTTTCATCTAGTGAAAGTAATCTCTGCTTCATAGATAACTGCTTACTCATCATAAGTTTAAAATTTTCAACCACATATTTTCCATACACATCCACAACGCAGACTGAATCAATTCTTAACTGTTTTCTAGGAATAATCACACACTACTTTCCTCTTAAGTTTTAAGAGACAAGACTGATCCCTCTACACCATTTAATAACACTGGTAAACATATATTTTCTGGCACAAGGTTTATGAATGGTTTTTAGCTAATTTTGGAGTGTTTAATCCAAATCTAGCATCAGATTTTTGAGTTCTAATATCTTTTAGTTTTGTTAGAAACAGCTATTTAATGCTCATAAAGAAGAAATAAACATACGTAGATTCAATTTCTAAGAGACAATGTTTTTTTTTCAATCTAATAAAGCTGTGATAGTAAATGCACATTAGCATGTAAGAATTAAGCTTGGTAATAGCAAAATATGAATACAAAATCTCTATTCATTGTGGTCATTCATTCTGATCATCATGTTATTTCCTTCAAGAACTTCCTCCTTTTTGACGATCTCTTGTGCACAACTTCTGGAATGTCTCTTCCCAAGCCCCAGCAGTAATCTGCCATCATGTTTCAGTCCCATCGGCCTTGTTAGCATTCTTCCATTACCTTTACGTCTTGATGAAAGCGTTCATCTTATTCTTCGCTAATATCACCCAGATTCTCTGAAAACTCAACCAAGTGACTGTGAGTAGTGCAATTTAATGCGCATTCTACACCCAAGTGCTTGCAAACTCAGGAGCAGCTCCTCCACAATCTCGTGATAGTTGTCAGCTTTCCTGTTCCCAAGAAAATTCTTCACCACATCAGAGAAGGCATTTCAAGCTCTAGCCTCAGATACATCCATTGTTGTAACAAAATGTGGATCCCTGAGGATCATCAAACATTCATCAAACATTCCTCCTTCTTCTTGTCACTGAGACTTGGAAATATTGCACATGCGGATATATCTGAAACTATTCCTCAAACCTCTAGATCACAGTGGAGTTTATATAAAGACTAAGTTTTATGTGTAGTGGAGGGGGTGGGGGAAGACGATGTTTTTCCTATCAACCAGAAAGTTAAAGATGTTCTTGTCACCCGGCCTCAAACTGTTTCTTGAAGGTTTTTCACTTAGTCTTTTTTTACCCTGTGAAACCCTACAGTCCCAATAGCACAGGAAAGAGGGGTACTTAATGTAACCCCCTTGATGGCCCAGTAGAAAGTTTACCATTCTCAAATCGACATAAATTACCCATCCATGAACATGATTTGTAACCTCTCCGGAACAATGTTAGTGTTGGCATACTCCTCCTTCAATTTTATACCGTGTCCTATTTCCGCAAATAGTGGTGTAAAGTTAAATTTTTGGTATGTTCTAGGTAAAAGGCGTATACTGATGGTACAAAACTGATGTGATGGAGCAAATCTGAGGTCAGTTTTCGAATCAGTACCACAAAATTAGTCTAAAACAGCTCTAAGTTTTTATGCCAGAGAAAAAAGTTTTATCTTGTTGACCAGTGTAATACACCTTTGGTTTCTTATATTTTCAATAATTTAATTTTCAATATTCATTTTAAGATAGTAAATTATGCTATATCTTTTTTTACTCGTTTTACCCAAAATACAATGTAATCTATTTATTGATTGCAAATTTTAACAAAAGGCCAGCAAGTTCGCGGAGTGAATAAATCAATTACTTCGACCACCAGTACTCATCTGGTATTTATTTTATCGACGCTGAAAGGCAAAGTCAACCTCAGCGAAATTTCAACTCAGAACGTAACGACAAACGAAATGCCGCACAGCATTTTACCCGGTGTGCTAACGATTCTGCCAGCACGCCGCCTTAATGTAATCTATATATTAAGAACTTAATATATCACGTGCCATGGACATTTGTAAACCAGGTTGTGTTTGTTATCAGATAATTGCTATGCATAAGTTAAGCATGAAGCCCTCTAACTTGTTCCCACATGAGAAGGGAAGACAACCTGAAGAATGAAGAAATCTCCAACGTTGATATGGCATTAAGGCAAAGGGCTTAATGGCATATCAGGTTTGGAGAATTCTTCAGTCTGATATTATCTTCTCTTCTTAAATGATACTGATCTTAATTGCTATTTGGAGATAATTTCAATAAATCAAGAATTGATGCTGTGTGGTGTCTAAATTCAAATTACTTAGGCTCTAAATATGTCCTACGTTTATATACATGCATACATACATACATACATATATATATATATAATATATATATATATAATATATATATATATATATATATATATATATATATATATATATATATATATATAAGACTTAGTCTTTTGACTACTGAAGATAAGGTTGGACAATTGTCGTGCTGGTGACGCTTATTGAACCAGAAACACATGTTGATGACTGTCCTCTTGACTCGTAACAATAAAGCCGTCCTTTTCTTTAACGATGTCAACTTTATTGACACTATCTCCCCCTTCTCATGCTGCTCTTAACACCAAATTAGCGTAAAGATAAGAGACATTAATGCATGGGCAGCTGATAGTTTTCCTTTAAAATATCTTGTGCTGGCCCGTTCATACATATACAGATATCTGGTCATTGCTGATCGTTGAAGACCCAGGAAATAATAATGTACAAACGTATTTATTGAAGATATGAGGGCTTGTATGCTTCCATACATATATGTAAGTACATACGAGGGCGTGCTGGAAAGTTCCTGGCTTTGGGTAAAAGAAAATACTGGAGGATCAGTTAAGTATTGATTTTATTCAACATATTCCCCTCTCAGATTTACACATTTATAGCAGTGGTCTTTCAGGTTTTCGCGACACCCTTAAGCCACGAACTTTTCTCCACCCCTCGTATGTATGTATATCTATGTATATGTATGCATGTAGTTTCCTTTTATATATGTTGGTGTGTAAACATAGCATGCGTACTTTCTCTTAAGTTTAACTTTGCGGTCGTTCTCGCATGCGTATGAGGAGTATATTATTGTATGCCGTATACTTGGAGTTTGGGTTAACAACTCTCTGTGTGTCTGATTTGGGTGTGTGAATTATAACTTATTTCGTATATTTTGCATGCCAAGTATATGTATACGAGCATGTGAGTGTCTGCGCGCACGTGCATGTGAATTCATGTAGATTATATATACGTATGAATTATATACAGATGCTTTGCATTTCCTGCGTATAACTGTGAACATTTGCAAATATATTTATTATTATGAGTATATATGCGTACACCAATATATATATACATAAATGTAACAGTTTGTATAAATATTATGTGTATATATATATATATATATATATATATGTACATACATACACAGATGATTGTGTATGTATATCGATATGTTAATTTACGTGGTATTTGTCCGCATACGTGTGTGCAATGTATATTTGTATGCTTTTATCATCATCCTCATCACCCTCATCATCATCATCATTCTCCTCATCGTCATCAATATGGCAAGCAGCATCAATATGTATGCGTGTCTACGTATTGGAGGAGACTGATAGGTAGATGTGGCCTCCACGTGAGTGGGTATATGTGTGTCTTCATAAAAGACGTTCTGGACGAAAATAATTGAACAGAAATTCCTAATGAACATTTTTAATGAAGTTGAAATATGCAAGCAACACATAATTTCTAATGAGATATTGCTTTAATGAAAGGACAAATTGATAATCAAGAAAGATAGAGTTGGTGGAATAAGTAGGATAGGGAGGATAGGGTAGTGAGATGGGGTGTGAACAATATACACGAAATGTATACGCGCTAACGATGATGATTGTAGAGTTGTTGGTGGTGATTCCGGTGGTGGTGGTGGTGGTGGTGGTGTGGTGGTGGTGGTGAATGTTGGGTTGGTGATAATGATGTTGATGATGATGATGAGGAGGAGGAGGAGGAAGAGGAGGAGGCAGAGGAGGATGGCGATGAAGTCTATGATGATGGTATTGGTGTTGTTGGTGGGATAGGGGTGGTGACGGTGGTGGTGGTGTGGGTAGTGGCGGAGATGAGGATGATGACAAAGATGATAACAAGAGCGATGAGGACGACGACGACGACGATTATGGCGATGATGAGGACGGCGATGACGTCAACGACGATGACGATAACGAGAAAGTATTGAAGAAGAATATCATGATGGCAGTGGTGGTGGTGGTGGGGATATTTTTAGCGTTGGTAATGTGATTGTAATGGTAGAGCAGTGGTGATGATGTCCGCGATAAAGATAATTGAGAAAGCGCCGAGTAGTAGTAGTAGTAGTAGTAGTAGTAGTAGTAGTAGTAGTAGTAGTAGTAGTAGTAGCGGCAGCAGCAGCAGCAGCAGTAGCAGTAGTAGTGTAGTAGTAGTAGTAGTAGTAGTAGTAGTAGTAGTAGTAGTAGTAGTAGTAGCACCGGTGTTACTGGGGATGGTGGTGGTGTTGGCGGGGTAGCAGCAGCAGCCGTAGCAGCAACATAAAGAGGAGGAGGTAGATTAGCGGAAGGGGAGGATGCTACAGGAAGTGATTGTAATGACTTCTCTCATTGACTCAAGGTCAGTAATTGGTGAGCTGTGGGTAGGTATTGATTGGTGCGGAGTGATGTGTTTCACTCTACTGAATTAACCCTTTCACTAATTGATAAAATGTTTTATGGCCACCGGAGTAATGAATGCCAAAGATGACGGTTTCAATTCTCAATGGAGCGCTATATAACACGAAAAAATACAGCAGTTTCTCCGATGCACTATGCAATCTATCATTTAATTTAGAAATGCTAAGTCAATTACTAATTTAAATTGAGAAAGACTTTAACTCGAAAGAGAAGGAAAGGGAACCACTGGAATTAATGCCAAACATCAAACAGAAAGATGATTTACCAAAAGCTTAAGAGATACCGAACCAAGAGATTCCAGCGAAAGTAAAAAGTGACTCAGGGATTTTGGTAAGAAGAGCATGTTCTCCATGTTAAACAAGACTTTAAAGAAACACCGAAAAGTTATACTGTGAACTGAGCATGAATAATATAACCAATCGAAGGAACCACCGATTATCAATGATGTCGAGAAATTCTCGAGTAAGGTCTGGAAGAAAATTAAAAAAGAAACACGAAGAAAGAGCTACATGGATCTAATATCTACAGAACTAACACAATCACAGAGAAAGGGGAAGAGAGGGAGAGAGAATGACAGAGGGGAAGTGAGAGTAAAATAGGGTCAGACCACTGTTGTTATGTTTGTTCCTTCTCGAGCCACGCCTGGCTCATTAGGGCCGGTTTCCCGGTTTCCTTGGCGTATAGGTTCCCCACCTGGACGGGACACCGGTCCGTCGCAGGTGAGCTGCAAGATGCAAGAGGAAAGAGTGAGAGAATGTTGTGACAAAAGTGTCAGCAGAAGTTCGTCATTATCTTCTGCCGGAGCGTGGAGCTTAGGTATTTCACTCATAAACACACACATCACCCAGTCTGAGATTCGAACCCACGAGCCCTCGACAGCGAGTCCGCTGCTCTAACCACTAGGCCAAGTGCCTCCTTGTTATAAATAAGACTAGCAATTGGAGGGCACCAGGGATAAATGAAAATACTAACATTTTGATTGAGGACCTGACAGGCATCCACGCAGGCCTCACATTGGCCTACAATAACATCCCCAAGAATCCAGAGAAATAACCAATAACCCACATGGAAAACCAAGTAGTTTCTCCCAAACCCAAAAGAGGCGCAGGACATGAGGAATTACATACCAGTCAATTGTCTACCAACAATGTACAAAGCTACGTGTACACGGTGTTGAGGAGGTCCAAAAAGGCCTAATTGTATCTAGCGTTTTCGCTGGCTACTACTGAGGGAAGGCAGGATTTTTTGTAACCCTCCGATACTTATTGCATTTTTAACACTGCACGTCCATAAGGAATATTGTCTCAGGTCGAAAACGTTTCAACTGGAATAACAACGATGTGTATACATTACGTATGAAGTTTAGATGTCTTATTAAAATTAATTCAGCCTGAATTGCATATACCGGATGTGCGTATACACATACATATATACATGATTATATGTGTGTATGTGTGTGTGCGTTTGTGTGTTTGTGTGTGCGTATGTGTGTGTGTGTAGTCTCATAAACATTAAAAATTAGCAAAAGAAATATAAGAAAATGGAGAAGAAAAATTAAAAAGATGCTTGGTTCATTTTATTTGTATTACAACTGGAAAAGTAATGTAAATTCAAAGATTAACAGATATACCTATGAGAACAAGAATAAAAGGAACCGCATCAACAAAACAACCCAAAAGTATCCAAAAAGAAATTCTACATATGTTTCAATATAACAATATTTTTGAAATATCAGTAATTGTAACTTTTGTAGATGTAATAAGCGGTCAGATCTCTTCAGACAAAATAAGTATATTTTAGTTTTGAGTTACGAAATGACTTATTTGAGGTCAATGTTTAGGAAATTTCAAATAGAAACAAACTACTTTGAAGGACGCAGAGTTCATGTGATTAGAAATTTATCGTTTAAAATTTAACTAGTATTGAACGTTGAAATGCTGCTAAAGCATCAAACTTATTTGAAAAAAGGTAATACATACATAGAAACATGTATGTGTGTGGGTATACGCATACATATACGTACATATATATATGTGCACATATATTATATATATAATTATGTGAGTGTCTCTCTCGATCTCTCTCTCTATATATATATTATCAAAATATAGAGGAAGTTAGTATTCATAGTATTGTTCAAGAATTCCTTTTGCTTTTTCTTTTCATAATTGATCATGTTCTTTTATTTCCAAAAAGGAAATGCCTTGCATTTCCCATTTCCCATTTCCCATTTGCAGAAGCGTCTAGATGTTCAGAACACGGAACATTTGTTAGAGAAGGATCTATGATTTGTTGCTTGTCTACCGTAAGTTGATGTGTAAATTTTGATCCTGTTTGGATAATATAATTTTCATTGCATTCTGGTCATGTGATGCAATAAATGAGATTTTTATTTTGCAATTCATATTTGTTTTAGACTTCAAGTTTTTTTTACATTCTTGAAGTGTTTTAGTTTTGCTCTCTTCAATTATTTCACAAACCTCTACAGAGATAACCCGCATGGATAAAGATTAAAAGCGGTAGAATTATGGATAAACAATTACCCACACAGAATTCAAGAGAGATTCTCAAAAAAATTCAAGTAAGGAATAATACTACTGGTTCTAGAAAACAACTACTTCTTCATAGCCAATATTATCTTCAGTTAAATGAAACGGTAATGATACGATAGATGCACCGAAATTTGCAACACTAGTGATCAGATTTCTTGAAGGAAAATATATACGCCCGTTTTGAAATTACTTTCGTCCAGCATTCCCCGTCTTCGTCTTTTGTTTTTGTTTTTTTTTGTGAATTCTCTCCATATATTACACGCTCACGTGGTCTCACCCGTTGATCCTATTTCCTCTCATCACCCAACGAACTTCTGTCCGTGTTTCCTTCTGTGTTCCTTTCTGTGGAAGAGCGTAGGCTCGAAACGTTAAAGACTTTTTCTCTTCCCGACCGTTAAACTAATACATCTGTTTGTTGTCTACACGTACCTGTCTTCGTCTTTTTTTGTGAATTCTCCCTGTATATGTATATATATATATATACACGCATAGAAAGCTAATACATGTATATGTGTTCGTATGTGCACATATACAAATACACACATCTCTCTCTCTCTCTATATATATATAATATATATATATAATATATATATATATAATATATATATATATATATATATAATATATATATATAAATATACATATATATATATAATATATATATATATATATAGTATATATATATATATATATATATATGCATGGGTTGGACAAAATAATGGAAACACCTAGCATCACAACATCATAATTTTGAAATATCTATAAAAAAACCGCCAAAAGCTTGTTTATTATTATTATTTTTTATTATTAGTGATGTTTAATAAGTTTTGCCAAAATTGCTGTTTTTTTTTCAGATATCAGCAGAGAAAGGTAATAAAAATTCATTAAAATGACAGATCTGTCGGACTTTCAAAGGGGTCAAATTGTTGCTGCTCATATGGCAGATGCTAGCGTAACGAAAACCGCCGAAATGTTTGGTGTATCAAAAAGTACTGTCTGGAAAGTAATGGCAGCCTTTGAGAAAGAGGGAAAAACCTCCTCATCTAAACAAAACTCCGGAAGAAAACCAACACTTTCAGATAGGAACCGTCGGACTCTTACGCGAATTGATAGAAAGGATCACAAAAGTACAGCTCCCGAAATTACTGCAGAGATTAATGACCACCTCGAGAACCCAGTTTCCACAAAAACTGTTAGCCGACAGCTACACATAGCCGGATTTCACTGGAGTGCTGCAATCAGAAAACCAATATTTTCAAAAACAAACATTACAAAGCATTTAGAGTGGAATAAAAACCTACAGAATTGGTCCCTGGAGCAGTGGAAGAATATTATTTTCTCAGACGAGTCATCCTTTAACTTATTTCCGACCACCGGCCGAGTATACGTGTAGAGACAGCCAAAAGAAGAATTTGACCCAGATTGCCTTCTTCCAACAATTAAACATGGAAGAGGATCTGTGATGATCTTGGAGGCTATATCTTGGAAATCTGCCGGCCCAATGGTTTCCTTTCATGGCAGAAGTAATAGTCACGACTATTTAAGTACTTTATCTGATCAAATTCATCCTATGGTTGCGAAATTGTTTCCGGAGGAAAATGCAATCTTTTAGGATGATAATGCACCAATTCACACAGCTAAATTTGTAACTGAATGGCACGAGGAACATTCTAGTGAAGTTGAACATCTTATCTGGCCACCGCAGTCCCCAGATCTCAATATTATTGAACATTTATGGTACATTTTAGAAAAACAAGTAAGAAGCCGATATCCTCCACCATCATCACTACAAGAATTGGAAACTGTTTTTGCTGAAGAATGGACAAAAATTCCTTTGGAAACAATTCAAACTTTGTACGAGTCCATACCGCGTAGAATTCAAGCTGTAATTAGTGGCAAGGGCTGTCCTACCCCATATTAAAATAAATTTCTTTGAAATTTTAAAGGGTTTCCATTATTTTGTCCAACTCCTGTGTGTGTGTGTATGATATAGATACATATAAGTCCATATGTGTCTGTCACCTTACACACAAATATTTGAATATTTGTATCAATATGTGTATGTCTACATTCGTTGATATTATGTGAAACTGTCGTATGTCCAAATTTGGCCAAATGCGTATTTTTCAATATTTATTTTTGCTTGCAATAGCTGGTTCTTTTCGTCAAACTATCGTATCTCCAGCCGGTTCAAATGCCAAGATATCAAAGATTGTCTAAGTATAGCACAACGGTTTTGCTATGGAAACTATTTTTTCGTTTTCTGAAAAAGCAACGTTTTGGATTTACGATACTTTTGCATAATAGCAACAATATGTATCTATGGATGCATGTATGTATGTATGGAGTTTCATTGATATGAATAATTACGGATGTCTATAATGGATATCTTTGTTATAGCTGTTTGATGCCTCATAATCTTATCTCTAATCTTTTGTTTTATGTTTGAACTTTTATGTTTGAACTTTTACAGCATCGCTGTAATCTGAATAATAGATGATATCTCGACGGCTGGTTAGGATTTACAATCCTTAATCTCCAAACGACCAACATAAGAAATTCTTACACTTTATTTCATTTTTTTTTTATTATATCTTCCTTTTCCACACTTTTTTATCTTGAGATTCCTTTATTTTCTATTTTCATTTTGACTTTTGGTAGGTTTTTTTAAAATATTTTCAACCTGCAGAAGAGAAATTTTGGATTTTTTTATTCATATTTGAATAAGTCCATGATGTTGTGATTCTTGTGTGTTGTATTATACTAACAAGAATACTATTATAGTAACAGGTATACAATTTAATTGTGATGTTAGTAATGAGGAGCTAAAACAGCAGGAAGAAGGAATATTTTGAAATGTCATTGATATAATTTTCTAATCTTATGCAAATGTATTTTGCTCTGCTCATCCGTTCCAGGCTATTCTGCAGCATATGCAGCATTATTCATGTGCATGTATTACATATGCGAATTTTGGTGTTTAACGCGATATACGATTTTAAGCTCTAATATCTACAGCTTTTTGCCACACTTAAATATATACACGACTCCATAAAGTTATATACATTATATAATGTATAAAATGAAGTCAAAGAAAGTAATAACATTTTGGACACATTTAATACGTACGTTTCAGATAGTTATGCAATAGATAAAAAGGGATTTTCATCTCTTACGCAAAATCTTCCTCAGTTGAGAGATATCAATTATGATAGGTCCTAAGCCGAGGAAGATTTTGCGTAAGAAATGAAATACCCATTTTATTTACTTCGCAAATATCTGAACCACCCATCTTAAATATATTTAAATATCATTGCTTGACTATGGCTTGACTTCATTTTATACATTACACGATTTTATATCCCGTACAAGCTCGCCAGTCTTAAATCCACTTAGACGGGTACTGGAACAAAGATTTCGAGTGATTTCTGGGAATGTGAATCACTTCTAAGCATAATACGATTTATATGTATATATAAATATGTGTGTGTGTGTGTGTATGTGCGTGTGTTGTGTGTGTGCGCGCGCGTGTGTGTGTATGTATATATCTGTGTGTGCGTGCGTGTGTGTGTGTGTGTGTGTGTGTGTGTATGTGTTAGTATGAGTGATTCAAAAATCTATTTCGAAGTATATAAGTTATTTAACACCAGGTCAGCTATAATTCAACAGACCTGCTTACCATCAAAGCGTTCTGCCAGTGATATCTCATCATTCAAATTATATGCAGTCTCAGACTATATTTATCCAACACGTCCTTCTCTTTTCATAAGACGATAAACAGTCTTTTGAGTGATTTGGTTGTTATTACGAGCGAGGAAAAACGACCAAATTTTTTCACGTTTACATTATGCATGTCATCCGTATGTATTTGTGTATACTTCTGTTTATCTCTCTATGTGTGTATGTGTGTGTGTGTGCCTTTGTATGTATCAATATATATATATATATATATATATATATATATATATATATATATATAATATATATATATATATATATATATGTAAACACACACACTGAGTTTAGGAGAGGGATACAAGTAAGTATGTGTGTACACACACACACATACATTATTATATATACAAATCATTTTCTGTGAGTATGAATGCATGTACGTATATACGTATGCATATAGGCATAAAAAATATATATACATTTTATGTGTACATATATATATATGTATATATACAAATGTATTATATAAATATGTATATGCATATACATATATACTCATGTGCATATATGTATGATCTCATAACTATACATGTGTGGATTTTCTGTGCATGTCTACGTGTGTGATCTCTCGAATCACCGTCTGTATATATACCCACGTACACATATACATATATAAATAAATATATGCACAGACACATATGTGTGCGAGCGTGTGTGTGTGGTGTGTGTGTGTGTGTGTGTGTGGTTATGCGCGAGAGCATATCGGTTTAATGTGTGTGTATAAATATCTATAGTCAGACTCCCTGTCTCTCTTCAAATCTCCATTTCTAAATTAAAGTTATTTATTTAACTTTTATATTCAAGGAAAAAAAATGTAATATTGTTTCTCTCTTCCGTCTTCATTTTCACACTTACTAGCTCCATGACAATGGACAACATCAACACTGCCACTACGGATATAAAGCACGCCGCATACATCACCATCATTATAGACACTGATCTATATGTAAGTAAATATATGCTGCCTGGTGTATGCTCACTGATGTATATGAATCACAATATATGTGTGTGTGAGTTTGTGTGTGTGTGTGTGTGTGTGTGTGCATTTATACATATATATATATATACATATATATTATATATATATATATTATATATATATATATATATATATATATATTATATATATATAATATATATATATATACATATATAAATACATACATATATATATATATAATATATATATATATATATACATACACACATACATATATAGACATATATATACATATATAAATACATACATATATATTATATATATATGTATTTACACACACACCACACATATATATATGCATATATGCATGTATGTGTATATATATGCATAAATACATACAAAATATATACTTATGCATAAATACATATGTCTATATACATTTATACAGTTTCTTATTTTGGTATTTCTAAAGACAAACTGTCGTTTAATAAATGTGTATGTGCAATTACATAAAGACACACACAGACGTACATACAGACGTACGTACAAACATACATACATATATATATATATATATATAATATATATATATATATAATATATATATATATATATATATGCCTACCTATACCTATATGCAAATACACACACACACATATATAATATATACATATGCATACATGCGTGTACATATTTGCATATACATGTGTATGAATGCTCATATGTCTGTATATATATGTGTGTGTGTATGTATGTATGTATGTATATGTGTATGCATGTGTGTATGCATGCGTGTGTGTGTGTGTGTGTGTGTGTGTGTGTGTGTGTGTGTGTGTGTGTGTGTGCATGTGTGTAATCTGCTGTCGTCTGATTTCTGCTAATGCTGCCAATGCTGGCTGTCGTTTGAATTTAATCAATATCGTATTGTAAGGCTTTTGTTATTTGTTCTGCTTGTTTTTATTTACTTATTTATTTTTCTCTTATGTTCTTGTTGCTGTTCTTGTTTTCGTTTGTTATTATTGTTTTTGTTATTTTTTTTGTTTTTCTGTTTGATTTTAATTTTCGTTTAGTTATTTGTTATTTTTTTTTGTTTTTCTGTTTGATTTTAATTTTCGTTTAGTTATTTATTATTTTTTTTTGTTTTAAAGTTTCTCCTACGTCATATCCGCAGGAAATGAATCCAGCATGCTGGGAGGAATTCGGCTACGGTGAGCTATGTCAGCTCCATACAAATGTCGACCTACCCAGCCCTTCTACCGCCTCTCTAACTTCCTCGTTGCAAACACCGTCGCCCTCTTCGAACCCCCTCCACCACCATCATCCCCATCAGCACCACCACCAACAACAACATTGTCGTTACCAGCACCATCATTACAAACCATTGGTTCCGTCACCAACGACAGCAACGATACCACCACCGTCTACATCACAACCATCATTGCTTCTGCTATCGTCAAACCAGCTCCACTATCAGCACCAACACCACTACCACCTTCTTACTTCACGATCACGTCTACCACAATCATTATCGTCGTGATCATCATCATCATCACCATCATCGGCGCCGTCGTCGTCATCATCATCATCATCAGTATCATCATCGTCGTCGTCATCATCATCATTACCACCGCCACCACCCCAACTAACATCACCATCACCACCAACATCCTAATCATCGTCATCGTAGTCTTCATCGTCGTTATCCTCTTCTTGATCATCCACTTCCTCATCGTTATCATCATCATCTTCACACTACTACCACCAACATCGCCATCGCCGCTTGTGCCTCTATCACAATCACCACAACGTTATCATAGTCGTCGTGGTCGTGATCGTGGTCGTCGCCATTTCTTGCCTTTGTGGTATTATTGAAGAGTCCGTTTCGAAAGAAAAGCAGAAGGAAAAGAATGATGAGACACATTAAAATAAATAAACAGAGAGAAAAAGAAAGAACAAAACAGAAAAAAAAAAAAATATATCACAACGGAAAGGAAAAAATAGCAGAACTCATGGTCATGATGATGATGGTATTTGTGATGCCAATAATAATAATAATAATAATAATAATAATAATAATAATAATAATAATAATAATAATAATAATGATAATAATAATAATAATAATAATGATAATAATAATAATAATAATAATAATAATAATAATAATAATAATAATAATAATGATAATAATAATAATAATAATAATAATAATAATAATGATAATAATAATAATGATAATAATAATAATAATAGCAACAATTACAAAATAACATTTATAGTGATGACATCAATAATAAAGAACAATAATAATAATCATAGTAATAGAAATAATAGTAGTAATAAAAATATTAATGATGATGGTGATGATGACGACGATGACAATCATGACAATATGACGATGAAGATGATGACAACGCTGACGATGATAGTGTTGCTGCTGCTGCTGCTGCTGATGATGATGATGATGATGATGAGGATGATGATGATGATGATGATGATGATGGTGATGATGGTGGTGGTGGTGACGACGACGATGATGATGATGATAATGGTGATAGAGAATAAAGTACAGGAATAAATGGAAAACAAAAAGAAATGAAAGCGACAAGAAGAAAAGAGAAACTTGAGTAGATGAAAGAGTAGGAGAGTGGGTGCCGGGGAAGGGTGAGGGAAAAACAGCGTGGAACAATGTGTAAAAGTTGATAGCAGAACGCGGATGATGATGATGATGATGATGATGATGATTTTGGTGATGATGATAATGATGATGATGACGACGGTAATTGTGGTGATGATGATGACACCGAGATATGGTGGAGGTGGTGCTGGTGGTTTTGTTGATATTGTTGAGATTGGGAGTTACTGCGTATGATTATGGCGATAATAATGATCATCATCATCATAATGACATTATTGTTACTACTACTACTACTACTACTACTACTACTACTACTGCTGCTGCTGCTGCTGCTGCTGCCACTACTATTACTATTACTACTACTACTGTTACTTCAACTACTACTATGGCTTCTGCTGCTGCTGTTACTACTACTGCTACTCCTCTACTACTACTACTACTACTACTACTACTACTACTACCACTGCTGCTGCTATTAGTACTGCGTTCAGAAAAAAGTGAATGAAGAAGAGTGATAGTGGGAGGGATTTCTAAATAATGAAGCAGAAAATCAGAGAAGCTAAAATGAAACATCATCATTACCATCATCGTCATCATTATCATCATCAACAACAACAGAAACAAAAACACGAACAGCAGTAACAGCAGTAACAGTGACGACAACAAGAACGACTACCGCAATAACAACTACAGCAACAACAGTAGCAACAACAATGGCGTCCATAGCAACATTAAAAATAATACAAACAGCCAACGTCAATGAAAGAAAAGAAAAAAGAATATTAAAAATATATTTGAACGCATCAAAAGCAAAAGAGTAGAAATAAATACATCTGTCATAGCCACCATCACCCCAACCATCATCATCATCATCATGGTCATCATCGTCGTCGTCGTCGTCATCGTCATCGTTGACATCATCATCGTCATCATCATCATCATTGTCGTCGTCTACATCATCATCATCATCAATCAACTGTTGCTGCCCTCTCGTACAACCACTCCTCCTCCACTTCCTCTTCCACCTCCTCCTCCTCCTACTACTACTACTATTACTACTACTACTACTACTACTACTACTATTACTACTAATACTACTACTACTACGGCTACTATTACTACTATTGTTGCTACTGTTGCTCTTCCTTCCTTCTCTCCGTTGTCTGTTATCTCAGCCGGTCTTTATCTCTGGCCACAAGCTCTGATACGGTTTTCGGTCCAAAAGATCTCCACTGTCACCTTTCATACTTTTCCGATCACAATCTTACATGAGCGAATTTGTAGACTACATTTCTCTCAATCTCTCGACATGTGTATGTTGTTTTTGTCGATGATGATGATGATGAGGATGATGTTTTTAAAAATATATTTGACCAGATTTATTTCAGGACGGCAGAGTACATTTTAAGGGAGATTTAGTTCCTATTTCTAGCAAATCAAATTCGCTCCTTTACTTTTGCTATTACTGTTGTTGTTGCTGTTGCTGCCCTTGTTGCTGCGAGTTTCGAGTCAATAGATTCTGCCAACCTATTCTACATTTTCCGATAGAAATTACTATTCGTTGAAAAGTAATTCTAGCGTCGAGTGTAAAGCAGGCAGTATTATAGTTAATTAGTTAATCTAGTAGTCTGAAATTATTCAATAAATCATAGCGTTAATAATTGAAACAATTAATATTAAAACAAAAAAGATAATAATTCTATTCACAAGTCAGGGGAGACAACGCCCAAATACAATAAGGAACGTGTGGCCTGTCAGTTTGGAGATGGTTCCGAACATGTTTCGGTGTTATTGCACCTCATCAATGAAGTATAGTCTCACCGTTAATGCAAATGTTAGATGAAGTATACAGAAGTTTTGTGAACGGCCAATAATCTTATGGTTTTGAGATAGTAATAGATATCATTGTCGACGTCGTTGTCATCATAAACATCGTCGTCATTGTCATCATCATCGAAGAGAAAACATGCGTGTGCATGATAGGACGTCGTGAGACAACTCTCAATTGTAAGTCTAGCCAATTATTGATAAGTATTGCTCGTGATTGGATAATGTGAATCTGGGACTCTTCTCAATGTTTACTGACTCTCTGTAGTAGATTCAGTAATTATTAATAGGAGTAACGTATGAGTGGAGTCTTACACTCCACCCAAGGCTTACCCACTATTTGCAGCAAGAGTTTTTTTAATCATCGTTAGTCCTGAGGTATATGTCTGTATTGTAAGGCGAACCTACTCGGTCTTAGTAACAGAAATAACCATCAATCCGTGTACATGTCTCAGTAGACATATTTGCGGCTGGAAATCTGACTATGTTAATAACTTAATAGTCGTCCATCAGTGTACTACATTTGTTTCATGGAATAATCCAGAAGTGAGTCACTGAGTAGCAGAAAGTGCGACTCAATATATGCATTAACTTCCTTAGCACGTTATCACCACTATTACCTCGAGTAACAACAACCACCACCACAAAACTACCGCTAGATCCACAGTCATTTATAAAACGAACAACAAAACTATCACCACCAAGAAAACGTCCACCGCCACCAAGAAAACCATCACCACCAACAACAAAGACAGCAGAAAGTTAAATACCACCACCAAAGTCATCACCACCAAAACCATTACCACCATTAAAAACCACTAACAATAACAACGAAACTACCATACCACCGCCACCAAAACAATCGTCACCAGCACCACTACCATCACCCCCCACCAACACCACCAACACCGTTATCACTCCGACACCAGCACTACCATAGTAATCATGCTATAGTTATTTCTGTTATTCTTGTTTCTTTCATTCGTTTGTGTTGTTGTTTTAGATCCCAATCTTTGCTTATAATTACATCCCTCCTATGAACGGCTTAGCCAGCTTCTTTATCTTACTTTTTTTTTCAGATAAGTATGCTGAACTCGGTGAAAATTGCTGCAGTTGTTAGGCGTTACAATCTACGATGATGTTTCCATGGTCACCACCACACACACAACACGCAGCCAAAAGTCCATCGCAATCACCAGACCTTCCTCATCCCTTTCGATGTCCAAGAATACGGCAATCCTGATGACCCATTACTAAACACTTGGAATATTCAAATTCTGTGTCGGACACGGACCCTACAAAGGCTAAAAGATATAGAGGGGGCGGGGAGTTATTCAAATATATTAAACCCGACATCTGAACACTTGACTGGATTTGATTTTATCGAAACCAGAATGATGAAAGGTTGAATTTGAGTTTGAAACATAAATACTTGTAACTAAAGTTTTCTCAAGATTGAAGGATAATAACCAGAAGATTCTAGAGATTCAACGAAATGAAATTTGGGAATATTTAGCTGTAAAAATTCCAACGTGACAGTTTATGTTTATTAGAGATTAGAACGCACATCCTCGAAATCCACTCTATTAGCAGCACAGCGAAAATTTGAAAGACACGCCAAAAATTTTCCATCTGAAATTCTTTAAATGAAAATATGCCCATACTTAACTGTGTGCAACTTGAAGACGCACATCTAAAAGGTAATGATGCACACGCACACATACACACACAAACACCTGTGTATTAAATAGACATTCTCACACAGAACATAAGTGCCGTTGCATACACCTACATATATGCACACACTAACTCAATCACATATTTACAAAACCGGGAACTGGCTTAAACTCAAAAAGTATTGTTATCCGGTTAGAGACCGGCTTGTACTCCATGAAGAAGCACACTACCTACCTACCTACTTACATACATACATACATGAATACATATGTAACTCTTAAATTAACAACTCCAAATCGAAACTATCCAACCTATAGGCTAAGAAAACCTTCGTGTAATTTCAACAGGACTCAAAAAAAAAAGAAGACATCCAATATTAATAAATAGGAGCGAGTGGATCCGTAGGGCTCACCAACATTTTTTACCTATATTTATCCTATATGGACGTTTCCTTAACAGTATCACGATGACACATTACTAACACTCTCAATAATTGCAATCCACGAACCTTACAAGGAGTTCTAAAGAATTTCATAATTTTGGGCTTTACTCTCACTGTTAGCACTAGTTTCTTCAACGTAAACTATAACAAACTCATCGAAACCTATATCTACCTATCTATCTATCTATCTATCTATCTATCTATCTATCTATCTATCTCTTTTCCCCTGCGCTCTCTCTCTCTCTCTCTTTTTCTATACACACACACACATACATATATATATATCACGTGACCGACCAGAGCATCAGAAGTTGTTACACATCGCTGGTCACAATGCGTTCGCATTGTTTTAGCCTTCGAATGACGCCTAAGCGAGCAGGCCAACAGAAGAAAGAATGGTGAAAGAGTACAGCAGGGATCACCCCCCCCCCTCCTGAGCCTCGCGGAGCTTTTAGGCGTTTTCGCACAATAAACACTCACAACGCCCGGTCTGGGAATCGAAACCGCGATCCTACGACCGCGAGTCCGCTGCCCTAACCACTGGGCCATTGCGCCTCCACACACACACACACACACACACACATATATATATATGACCATTCCTAAATACAACAATATATATATATATATATATATATATATATATATAATATATATATATATATATTGTTGTATTTAGGAATGGTCATTTTGCCAGTTTAGCCAATAAAAACACACGCACTATATATTTGGTGTTACTTTGCTTCAGTGTTATTTATTTTTTACATTAATCATTAATCTTAATCTTATTTCGGCCAGAGTTCTTTCGTCACACTCCTGTGACCGCATCAGTGGTCCTTTGTTTTCTTCTTACTTATTTGTGTCTCTCCTTACTAACCGTCAGCCATTTTGTATTTCTATTGTATGTCTTAACCACTACGCCATATACCCGTCAAATGTAAGTAATGTAAATAATGTACATAATTCTTCATCTCTTAAATATAGAACTGGCTTTTGATTTTGTTTCCAAAATTAACAATTTCTTTTCGGAAGAGATATTAGTGAGGCGTGGAAGCTTGCATAGACACCTATGAAAAGTGGTCAAATCAAAATATTCCATCTAATTTTCTATGCAGATTATTGAAGTTTTACAATGTATTACAACGTATTACAATGGACAAAAATGTTATCACAAGACGAAGGGATGTGCTATGGGTATCCACATCCACTTACTTTTGCTAATGGATGCTTCTCAAAATTGGCACATGGACTTCAATTTTAGGGGGAGAAGCTTAGTCAATTACATCGAACCCAGTGCTTGAACGGTGTTTTATTTTATCAGCCCCTAAAGTATGAAAGGCAAAGTTGACATCGGCGGAATTTAAACCGGGAACATAAAGAGCCAGAAGACATGTTACTAAGCATTTCGCCCAACGCGCTAAAGATTCGACCAGTGCCATCCTCTTTTTAATAGAACTAGTCATTGGCATTTTTATGTAATAATTTGTCTTAGACCAGTAATACAAGCGTCAGATTGCAAAATCTTCTTTGGTTATTGAATACAGAGGGCTGAAAATAGACGTGACAACACTTTAACCCTACACCGGTCAAAGAAATGATATATGTAAGAGACATTTAGACAGGACACCGTTCACTTTAACCTGACAACGTGTGACAGTAAAGTAATTTTGATGGAGTTTATTGCTTTAATTAGTGAGATATCATCTTAGCTCGATGAATAACCCCCCCCCCCCCGCACACACAAATGTGAAACGGTAAAATAATTTAAACCTCGCTATCAAAATCTATAGGTGTTAATTATAATGAATAGCTGAGAATGTAGAACATCGAAATCTCCGTTGTCTCGCTAACGACACCTATATCTTTACACACCAATAAGTATTATATTATCTAGACGTTATCTATGGTAACTTATAATTTAATTCAGATAATCTATCTACTTATCTAGCTACGTACCAACATATATCTATTTTCCTCGCATTACTTTTCTTTTCTCCCCCTCCACCACCACACACATATAGATTCAGCTATCTATATATCGAGCTAACTCAAAATTTTCATCGTCAAACACATTTACAATCCTCTTACAGTGGAGCAATACAAATTATATGTGTGTGTGTGTGTGTGTCTCTGTGTGTGTATACACATACTCCTTCACCCACAGACACACACATGTATATATGGAGGTTACCATATATATGACCACCATGATATGTTATATGTAATACTGCCTTGATAGGTTAAAGCTTTTAATTTGGTCGGCCAAAATTATGATGTACCTTGAGGTACTGCTTGGCACTTCAATATCACTTAGAACAAATATAGGGGGTGATTTATGCTAATAGTTTTGGGACATTTTCCCGAATTCTTTTATATCATATATATATATATAAACATATAACGAAACATTTCCCCGTGGCCATAAGTTTATAAGCTTTTCAACCCGCATAACATCAAGGTGATTTACTCCTGCTTAGACAACGTCACTTCTAATACATGCACACTGCAGCCTCCAATCCCAACCTGTTATATCCGAAGCCCTACAAGCTATCCTCTAGGAAGGGGATGCCTTTCAAGGGTTGTAGTCTACAAAGACACCCTAACGTCATTCGAAGGCATTGCAAGGAACTACACGGAACAGTCGGGCAATAGCCTCAAAGGAAAGTACACGCAGCATAAGAATTTGCTTACACGCAAGGAAAGAGAGAATTCCCCTTCTTTGTCTCGTTTCTTCTGGAGAGCTCGCAACCTCCGGAATTAAACAACCAATACTAAATGAACCAACATTGGCAGGGACCCACCTTACACACACGGTGCTCTAAAATTCCAGATCTGTTCATCTGCGAAAGACTGCATATTCTTCACCAACACGCAGCATCTGTCAACAAAAAGATGAACTTATTGCTGCCATCAGACGTACATCGTCCTGGTGCACTTGAAACCAGTGGCCGCCGACAAAGTATATATACCTCCTTAACAGTGACTGCACCTCAACACTGGCTGCACCACAGCCAAGGACTGGGTTCCTAACCATTGAATCTTACGCAGACTACAGACGTATCTTCCAACCTTATGCTTCCAATATAACCCTTCCTCCACGTTCATCTCCATATAAGTGGGCGTGTACACACACATACACTCGCATACACATGAATCTGTGTACGTATTGTCTTCCTCTCTTAATCCCCGTTGTTGCGACCACGCTAGAACATATTTGTCATGTTAGCACACACAAATACTAAAAGCATGAATATATACGTAAACACATGCACGCACCAGATGAAAACACACGTGTACATACTTTTCCAGACAAACACGTACGCATTTATAAGTACACATATAAGTTCAGGGATGTACATATTCACATTCATCAATCATCCATACGTGCATCCTAAGTACATATGCATACACACGCGTATACAGCAGATACTAACGTAAAAAGTATTCGCAAGACGCACGCATACACACACACATACACACGCACACATATACACGCACGCACACTCATACAACTGATACACACGCAGCTGATATATACACGCCAGATTACACCACCGCCAAACACACGTACACGCATGTGCATCAGACATCCACATATGTGTACTTATACATCTAGTATAGACACACCCAGGCTCGCAAGTCCCTTCAAAAACCACCCAGCAAGGAGCAACCAGCATCCTGTCCAACTATGCGGACCAAGAAATTCTCGTGTTTAATGCATCTGATGTCACTGGAATGTTGATCACACTTCTAACAACACCGTGTGACCCGTCTAATTAACACGCCAGGCTTTTTTTTAAATGACAAGAAATAATCAAAAATTTGCAGGAAAATATGTGCTTTGTAGAAGAGAAGGTTGTTACGGAATGAATGTACCAGAAATGGTTTTCAAGATTTCGATCGGAGCATGTTTGCTTTCAAGATGCACTTCGTTCTGGCCAACCAACTGTTATTAACAGCGACAAAAGGAAGGAGTTAGTCGAGACTAACTTCCGTTATACGACCAGGGTGATCGCAGATATTCTTCAAATATCCAGAGTGTGAGTTGCAATTCATCTTTATCAAATTGGTTACGTCAGCAGGATCGATGTTTGCGCCATGTTTTCCTCAACTGAATCTGAAAAACCTGGCCCAAGAGAAGCCCAACTGCAATTCATTGCAGATGCTTAAAGAAAACAATCCTTTTTTGAAGGGAATGGGGATGGACGAAAAATAGATCGTTTATGAAACTAAGGGGTAGTTTATATCAGTGATTGAATAAATAGATTTTATGTTTAAAAGTTATCTTACTTTTCTTTAAATTAAGGAACGAGCTTTTTTGGTCAACTCACTATATTGATTTCTTATAGAGAATCTAACTTCTAAAACCATTGATATATTTGAACAACTGTTATACATTTATTCAACTTCCTCTGCAGTGCACAGAGGAGAGGGTTTGCATCCACCTCCTAGCTGCTCCAACAAGTTTTGCAGGCCATACTAAGGATATAAAACATAACAAATGCATAGGCTTTAGCAGATTCTCCAGGATCCTTAAGATTGATGAAAACATAGTAATTCTTTTAACATCTACTCTCAACCAATACCTGCAAGAAAGACGTCAGGCATGAGCAGGATGGAAATCTCAGCGTCAAGGTACTAGGAAAGAAGTAATAGGTGCAAAAATTAATAAGAGGCCTAGTAGAGCTGGACACAACAAACAGAATGGTGGGTAGTAAAATGAGTGGTTCAGGAATATTTAAGGGGAAGTGGTATGAGATTTGACAATTCGAAAGAGAAACACTATTATAGTAGGGATAAAAAAGAGAGAGAGGACACAGTGTGCAGTGTGTCTGTGGTCCGCTGTAATACAATGAGAAGTTGGTTCAGTTGCTTAAACAACCTGTATTCATTGACGAAACAGACGGAGGAAGATACATTTACACCGCATACCTATCCTTGCATCTATATATATACACATATAGATATATATAAATGTAGAAGATTGAAAAGTAACACACGGGTTGATATATATAAGGAAAATAAGACAAGGTAGAAAATCCTGAAATAATTTTATGAAATACATTTTGTAAAGGTTAGTACCGGTTTCAATCTTTTCGACTTTTTCAACTAAGAATAAAACAAGAAAAACAATTAGATTGAAGAAAAAAATTAAATGAAATGCTTTGTAAACATTTTCATAGTCTTCAAATACTATCTGTATGTATGTGTATATATATATACTTTATTTAAAAGCAGCAGAAATTCAACAAAACCTGTTACTCTGAGTTTCACGTTCCCGTTCTTAGTTTCACGTTCCCGGGAACGTGTGTATGTACGCATGTATATACAGGGTGCGTGAAAAGTATGTAGGCATTAAAAATTGGTAATAAATTCTATATTCCTTTTAGAAATTTAATGAAACAAATGATACATGTTTTTATTCCATGGGAAAATGAAAATAATCTTCCTATTTCAACATAAGTACCGGTGGCGTCAACCAGTTCCCTCAAACAGCCACGGATGGAATGAACAACCTTCTGAAGGACGTCGTTTGGGATATTGTGTACCAGGTTTTGTCTTGTACACCTCCTCTTTTGTGTAACTTCACAGGTAAAAATCACATGGAGTGAGATATGGACTTCTGCACGTATTGGGATTTCCACGGACAAAAGTTCAATCTTTTATATAAAACCGTACGGGTTGTGTGTCTTGTTAGTCCACTTTCACGAGCTGATTGGTGTTGATTTTTGCGGGCTACGATTAAATATTTCCTGCACTATTACCGCGTTTTCTGCTGATCGAAATGTGGCTGGACGGTCACTTGTTGCAACGTTCGCAGAGCCCATGGTCATCAACTTCGCCTGATAACATTTTTATTGTCTCTGGACGTAGTGTTACATGCTTACCTTTCCATGCACGCCACCATCTCTGAATCAAAACAATGGAATTCCACACTTCATACCGTGCTGCTATCTTAGCTCGCTCCTGAACACTCAAGCGACTGGCCATCTAGAAAATAAGAAATAAAATAATAAGAAATAACAAATCCGCATAAGTTTAAAACATATTTTCGTCATGACTTCAGTGATACTAAAAATTCTACAAGCAATTTCTAATGCCTAGTTACTTTCCATCCACTCCGTATATATATTAAAAAGAATTAACAATACAGAGCTACAAATCTTCAGATATCTAGCCATAGATGATAGAGCCGAACTCTACGTCCCTCGAAAATCCCGGATTATGCTTAAGGGCCATAAACCTAACTTTCTTATTGATCCCTAAGTTAAATTGAATTGTCCTTCTAAATCCGATGTAGGTATTATTACTAAAAGAAATCACTAATAGGTTAATACCCGTCCTTAAGTCGAAAATTAGATTAGCCATCTGGTCTGATACCCAAGAGGTTGTTGGATGGTTCAAGCTTCTAAAAATTAGTAAGAATTGTAAATTCTTGCAACTAGATCTAGAGAGCTTCTATGCCACTATCAATCCGATAGTTCTTAACCAAGCCTAGATTTTTAGCATGAAAAATTCCGATTTGTCTCGACGTGAAATAGTTATAATCGCCGCGCGAGCCACTCTAGTAGATTTTGATGGTAGATTATAGAGTAGGTTAGATAGAGAGAATGCATTTGATATAGCAATGGCTCATGTGATTCTGCTTTGGCCAGTGAACTAGTCAGAAAATATATCCTTTCATTAATCCAGTCTTCCTTTCTGGAAGTAACAGGGGGTCTATATAGGGATGACGCCTTATTTTTTCTAGACAGATATAGTAAAGTACAGTTAGAAAGGTATAGCAAAAATTTCTTTAGACTTTTCAAAACTTTAGGACTAAACATTACGATAGGTACAGAGTATCGTAGAGTGAATTTTCTGTCTTGATACTGGATTATTTGAACTATTTCATAAGCCAAATGATTATGTATTGACGTAACATCCAACAATTTACCCTCGATTATATGGGGTCTCATTAAGAATATTTCTACAAGAATTTGTAGATTATCTGCTAATAATAACGTTTTCGTATCTCATGCAACTTATTATAATGCTGCTCTAGCTAGGGCTGGATACCGTGAAAAAATTCAATATATACAAGAAGCAAGCATACAGAACACTGGTAATTCCTCCAGCTGTGATGCACGTTGTATACCACCACAACGTTACGGTTTGAGAATTCACTCAGATAAAGAATACAAGCCAGAAAGAATTGGTTGGTCATATCAATGAACCACCAACGAAAACTCATAGACACATGTGACATAATAGTTCAACTGCTTGTTCCAATCTTGTACAACACACTCGATCAAATAAGCTTAAGAACAGATATAGGAATCAGGATGTCCTCTGCTTCAACCCGATTTTCGGTTTGCATGTTTCAACCAAGACCGCTGGAAAATTTTTTTTCTGCTTTGGACAAGTATTTTCCTAAATCTAATCGGTATCATGCTATTTTTAATCGACACACCGTGAAGGTATCCTACACCAACTCTACTAATACAGTGCAGCTTATGCATCATGTAAACAATAACAAAATGAGGCAAAGGTTCAATAACCCACCTACTAGATCTAGCGGACATTTGCATCTAGATACCAACGAAGGAGAAGTAAATCGCATTGATAAACACCAACTACAACCAATTTGTAGTAGTAGAAATACTTATGCTACAGCTAGCACAGTAACAACGCCGGTAAATGGAGTCGGGACTGCCTTATATACAAATAAATACGTTAAATGCTTATGCAGAGAAATATCAAAATGTCCTTTGATGAATTTCTGTATGAGTATTAATCTCGTATATAAATGTACCGTGCACACAAGGTGGTGGTGGAACTATGTTTACACTGGGCAGACAGCGGATTTATTTAAGATTCGTTATCGTAGCCATGTTGCCATCTGTAAGACAATCAATAAGAGACACTCAACATCTTTTGCAGATTTTGTATGGCGACTGAAGGAGGATAAAATGAAGCATATCATTAATTGGTCATAGTAAGGTATGCAAAAACATACAGTATAATTTCCAGGAGAGGCCGTCTCTGCTCCGAGGAATCCCTGTCTATTCTGTGGACTAACGAGAAGATAAGTAATAGAATTTCTGAACGACTCTCGAGATGCCTACACGCATATAAATGTACTTTTGCACAATGCAGTGAGAATGAATTTTGAGTAACATTTAACTTAATTTAATTTACTTCAAGGTATGGATGACTTAAGTTTACTTTTAACACCAAGTAAATAACTAACTCGCTTTGTGTTCATGAGTGCACCAAACCTCACGTGTGGTATGCTCACATTTTTGCGGATGCTTGTATGAGCGAGTGTACTCGCACCATGCAGCTTGCCCGAGGGCGTTTATACATCCATAAATGTTAATACTTTTCTCGCAGCATTGCGTGTTCGTTTCGTTTTTTGCCATCTGTGACTTTATTATTGATCTTCTTTATAAATGATGACATTTCCTTCGTCTGGGTGCTTTTCTCTCTACAAAACGGAAAGTTTAACGAGTCGTATTTATTTATCACCCAAAGAGATACATCTGCCCCACCGGGTGCTCCTGATCCAGTTGTTGAGTGTCCCACCCATCGATATCAGACGTGTCGAAACAATTGTCGTGATTAATGATAAATTTTCGTATATTCCATCTTCCGTTTCTCAAATTTAATATATATATATATAATATATATATATTATATATATATATATAACGGGAAGCTTTATGAAAATAAACAAAAGACGAAGGCAGGTGGAAAACAAACGAACAATTGTATTAGTATGGCGCTCAGGAAATATAAATAAAACAAGTCTTTAACGTTTCGAGCCTACGCTCTTCAACAGAAAGATACACAGAGAGAGAAAAACACAGAAAGAAGGAGAGAAAAAAAATGCGTGCAGTAGCTAACGAATCAACATGGCGATCTGATTTCGGCCAGAGGTCAAAGATCAAACATGAGACGCGAGAGCGAAATAAGGGGAGATAATAGGGTTGATAAAAGGGGTTGAGGAACCAGCTAAAAGTGCGTGGGAGGGGTCTGGATGTGTGTATGTATAGGGTTGGTGTATGTATTAGTATGTATAAGGGTGTGTGTGTGTGTGTGTGTGTGTGTGTGTATGAGAGAGTATTAGTGCGTAGGATTGGTCTGGACGTGCGTATGTATGGGGTTGGTGTATGTATTAGTATGTATTAGTATGTATTAGTACGTATTGGTATGTATAGGTGTGTGTGTGTGTGAGAGAATATAAGTGCGTATGCGGGGTCTGGACGTGTGTATGTATAGGGTTGGTGTAAGTATTAGTATGTACTAGTATGTATTAGTACGTATTAGTATGTATTAGTTGGTGTGTGTATTAGTATGGCACATCATATGTGATGTGATGTGTAAAGTCATGTGGTGTAGTGAGGAGAAGAGGGGGAGGGGGAGAAGGGGAGGGGAAGAAGAGGGGGAGGAGAAGGGGGAAGAGGAGAGGATGGGGGAGAAGGAAGGGGAGAGAGGGAGCAGAGGGAAGGGGAAGAGGGAGGGAGAAAGAGGGAAGAAGGGAAGGGGAGTAAGGGTGAAAGGATGAAGGACTGAAGAAGTAGGGGTCGGGGGGAGAAAGGATAGGTGAGGAGGGGGAGGGGGTTAGATGAGGAGGGGGGGGAGAGTTGAGACCAAATGGCGTATAAGAGCGAAGAGAGAAGATTAATTCCTGTTCACGGCGCAAACGGGAATCCGGATGGCCTCTGTGTAAGGACAAACCGAACACAGATAGGTGTTGCAAGGAGTGA
>NC_042998.1:148598970-148601470 GCF_006345805.1 Octopus sinensis | reverse complement strand
CACTATTCACAACTAACACCACAGCCAATTCAAGTCGCATTAATCACACACACTCACACACACACACACACACACACACACACACACACACACACACACACACACACACACACACACACACACACACACATACGCGCATATATACATGTATGTGTGCGTGTATGTATATGTAAACATACTTCTATTTTATCAGCCATATTACATGAACATCGAGCCAACAGGTTTTAAAGAATCGTCAGTGACCACACAGCACTGCTTTCCAAACAATGGAAGTGAGATAGCGAAGAGCTTTTTTCAGTCAGCATCATATTGTTGAGCCTGCATGAAGTCTAGCTTGCTACCAGCCTTTCTAAAATCGCAACACGCCGTTTTGATAAAATGACACATCGGATAATGTCGTCGACGGTAACTATATCATCTAAAACTGGAATGGTCACAGCTGGACTGTCTTTGCGGATCACCGTATTACTGACACAAGAATCTACCATTCAGGTTCACCCTCCACTAGCATTTTGCAGTCATTACAATTAATGAATACATCTATAGTGGACAAATCCTCCCGCACCTCAGACCCTGTAGTCTTAAGGAAAAGCCATATTTGGTGACGAATCTTTGGTGTGAAATTTCATTTATATTACTTCATCGTTCTGTTAACTGCAATCTACATCAGAGATATATCAGAGCACCGTAAGAGTCGGTTAGAAAACTAAACACCAAAAGTGCCTGAGGAAGATCCTACGAGTCAACTGGTGGAACTGTGTCACAAGAGGAGATTCTGATAAGAGCAATGTCATGACCATTGCAAGAGATTGTAGCAGAGCTTTGATTTTGCCTGGCTGGCCACATTCGTCGTCTAGCCAATCGACAGCACTTAAAAACAATGACCTGGATATCACCTGTCGGCAGACATTTCAAGATGACCTGAAAATAATCATCATTATGCGGCATGGATGTGCAAGAGAAGCAGCTGACCAAACCCAGTAGGAGAAGGTCTTGTCGCTCAGCGTACTGAGTAGTACTAGAAGACCTAAAGCTAAAATAGATATATGTCTCGAAGTAATACTGGATCATCATGATTAGAACGTCTTTTAACACTGGTCTTCGTGATTGTCTGAAGTTAAACATTAACAGTCATATCCCCCCCACAACCGCATTTCATACCATTCACTACTACCACTCCAATCCCCACTCATCATACCACCATCTATAAACTATCCACTACAGAGGCAATAAAAAATAACTGTACACAACGTCCATAACCTTCTAAAATAGTAGCCAAATCTTTCTCAAATCATACCGTACCGTCTCAGAAAATGACGAGTGTAAACGGCCCTAGATTCTCTCTACATAGGCAAAAGACAGGATGGTCACGGATGGAACATGTTTGACCATTAGCAACAACAACCGTCTATCTCATTCTCTCATACCAATCCTTCCCACACCTTTCTACTAACATCGTACCACTCTCGTTACCCGCTTAAAACCACCCACCGCTCTCTACTTCTCATGCACCACCACCATCTTACAACTACTACCGACCTCCCACTACATCCAGCATAACAATTTACCATCCTTCACCCACCCAGCCATCATTATCCAATACCACTGAGTAACCATTCTACCTCGGCACCACCGTATTTGGTTATCACGTAAGCGATCTTACGCAAATGGTTCCAGGTGGTTGTTTCTGATGGAAGACGTCAGAGACAGACAGACAGAATGACCGGCATGCAGGCAGGCAGGCAAGCACAGAGGCTGACAGCCAGAAAGACAGCCGGGCGGGCTGACAGGCAGTCAAACAAGAAAGAGAGGTAAGCAAGTACAGACATACATCCAAACCGACTCACAGACAGAGAGGTTAACAGACAGACGGACAGACAGAGAGGCAGACAGACTGACAGAGAGACTGACAGACAGACAGACACATAGACACGCGCGCGCGCGCGCTCAAACACGCACACTTATACAGGCTATTGATTTCGTAACATGGCACAGTTCACGGCAGTTATCGATCAAGGAACTGAAGGAGCTGCTAATTGGACTCGAACCGTGGATGTGGGAGGGAATGGTGGTGGTGGTGTTGGCGACGATGGTGTTAACGGTGGCTACGATGGTGGAGTAGAAATCGTGACGGCAGGTGTAGAGGTGATGGTAATGGTTGAGATAGTAGTGATGATGATAGTGATGCTGGTGACGATGGTAGCGGTGGTGGTGCTGGTGGTGGTGGTGGTGGTGGTGGTGGCAGTGACGACGATGAAAAGAGGTAACTGTAATTAGAATTACGGTAATAGTGGTGGTGGTGGTGGAGGAGGTGATGTGATATGGTGGTGGAGATGGTGGTGGAGGTGGTGGTGGTAGAGGAGGAGGTGATATGATGGTGGTGGAGGTTATAGATATGGTCGAAATGGCGATAGCGGTGATTATTTTAATGATGGCGCTGGTGTTGTGGAGAGAGAAGTTGGTTGTGGTGATTATAAGCAGTAGAGGTTGAAGGTCGGTG
>NC_042998.1:148593970-148596470 GCF_006345805.1 Octopus sinensis | reverse complement strand
TATATTATATATATATATATATATATATTAAATGAAGCAAGGAGCGAGCTCCTACAGCATAAGCATTCGATTTGACAGAAATAGCAAACAAAAGCCCAGGCTCTTTAAAGAAGGAAACATTTGGACAATGTAATTCATGATATACAAAAAGGTCTGATGGTCGCGGTTGGAACGCATTTGATTATTTATCTTTTCAAAGCTCGATTGGTCTGCGTTGAAACAAGCGCGTCAACATTGACATTAATCTTAGGTGCCATTTCCATTAAACTGGTAGTGCCATGCACAATCACAATTTTCCTGTTAACTCATAGCAACTGCAATTCACAGAACCAACACTTTCTTCACGGATTCATCCTCTTAATTCCTGAAACAATAGACACTTATATCATAACAATGGAGAGCGGCTTCTTGTATCAGGAAGAGTGGCTACATCTAGTGTTTTGGAGTTCGATTGTAAGCAATCGAACTAGTTAACAGAAGTACAAAGCATTATGTAGTAGAAGCAGAGGGAGAATAAACAGCGGGTAGACGACTTTTCATGGAAATAAAGGGGGGATAAATAAAGTTTTAGACAAATGAAATGAATATATATCGTCAACTATTACGAAATTCGAGTACAAGTCAAGTATACAAAAGATACGTTTTACTGCGGATAAGAGAGCAGGTTCTTTATTGTGTATAATAGAGAGAGAGAGAGAGAGAGAGAGAGTTGGGGAGAGAAGGAGAGAGAGACAGGGGGAGGTTTGTAACGGATTTTTCAACTGTTACAAAGTTAAAATTTTATTTAGCCGGGTGTATTGACCGAAATTGTCCCAGTACATATTTTATTGAATCTGGGTGGTAGAAAACACATTTCACATTAGCTAGAATTGAATGCGAAGCGTATTGAGGAGAAACATAGCACTAAATAATTCGGTTTATTTACTACTCCACGTTAATAAGTAAAGAGATCACTGTCCAATATTCCTGCTCAAAATACAAAATCTCAAAGACACCAGTTGACTGAGACAGTACGGACTACAATTCTCTTAATTAAGATAGAGAAAACAGCTGAGGCCAAGGAGCTGAGGACACTCTAATTGTCAAAGAACTGCTGAGAGATTAACATAGCTGAATGCTGGTAGTGAAAATTAAAATTTGATGAGTATTTCTTTATTATCAGACCTAAATCCAATTTTGGCTGAAATAAAATACCATTTTAACTCAATGTAGATTTTTCTTCTATTCATTTAACGCTTTAAATATTTGATATGTATATTGAGACATTGTGTAGCAGTTTTCATGGAAGAGCACTAACATTTTATCATCAATCAAACGTTGCATGCCTTAAGAGAAGCGCGACCTTCCGGTGGCTTGAGATACTATTGTAAACTGCAAGCTAGTTCAGAGGAGCACATGGTCTTAGCAAAAGGAGATGGATGATAGAGAGGAGATGTTCTTTCAGACACATGCAATGACTGTTCATCGCCAGTAAATATGAAATACCAGTGCAAGTCAAATACCCGTGCATGGAAGTTTAGAGTTAGTTTTCTTTGTGTGTGCAACAAAAAAGAAATCCCCAATCACCAAATCTTCCCATTACAACTCTGGTTTAACAACTAACAGAAACTAAACGCAGATCAATAAATAAAAAAAACATTTGCTGAAAAATACAAACCACGTCTCCACAGATTATGATATATATTAAAATGATACATTTACCAATAATTAAAGAAACTAAGCTGGTATTCAAATTTTGTAAAATCATGTGTATAAAACAACTTATTAGTCGCTATACAAATGAAAAAATAAAGACATATCGAAAAAAAAAAGACAACGAGAATCGTACAAGGTGCCAATATATAGATCTCCATCTTATTTTTTTCTCTCGCGACACTAAATAAAGTAAGTTACCATCAATAATATTTATTGTTGAAAACCATGAAATTCTGAAACCCAGAATATGTAATAACTGTAAAAATATAAATGTAAATGTAAATATATGCGCGTATGTGTGTGTGGGTGTTTATGTATGGATGGACAGATGGATGGATGGAGAGATAGAGAAATATATATATATATATGCATATATACATATATATATATACATATATATACAGACATATATATATTCATATACATACATATATATATGTATATATATTCATATATATATGAATAGACGTTGTACTTAGGTTCATCCGTCCTTTTGACAAATCGGTGTCCGGCGTACTGGAAGACCCTTAACTTTTGTTAAAGCATTACTTTCTAGGAATAAGTCAATCCAATATAAAGTTGGATATGCATGGAATGCCACTGAACAGTTTGGAAATATTCTGCTTGTGCTTGAAATCATGGTACTTGCACATTCCTGAGTCTGGGACCCATATTAGCAATAGATATCTTGCCTCGGCTTGTCTCTGCATCATGTCATTCGAGTGGAGAGGGTCAATGACGTCGTATAAGAGTTATTGAACCTACAATTTTGCACAGGCATCACCAAAGTATTGGTCATACTTAG
>NC_042998.1:148586470-148591470 GCF_006345805.1 Octopus sinensis | reverse complement strand
AGCATGGCCGCAGTCAAATGACTGAAACAAGTAAAAGAGTAAAGAGTAAAAGAGTATAGTATATTGCAGTGTATTGTAGCCATTGGGTCGGAGTACTTGTGAGAATTGCATGTGGATGATTGTGTACACGTGAATGTGAATAAACATATATATACATATAGTATATATATTTCATTAATCTATGAAAGCATATTTCTTAGATTTATGTCTAAATGTGTAAGCGTGCAAAGACATATATATGTGTTTTATATGTGCTAGTGTGAGCCCTCCAGATTGACTATTACTTATATATTGTCACTGAACAATGGATAAGTATTGTGTTCCTAGGGGGGGGGGCAGTAGGTTGTTAGTTTTGAGTAGTGTACAGTATATCATGCGAGAGGAAGGGGATCTTTATTCGTAGATGTATGTATACATAGCGGATAGTGTGGGAGAAAGTAAGGGTTATTTTTAATGTCATACTCAGGTCATCGTGGCTTTCATTGTTAATTTGAATATTAAATTCACGAAACATTATGGGGCGAGTATTAACATGCATTCAGTTTGTAGTATTACACTGTACATTAAGGTAAGGTGCGATATTAAAAAAAATTAGAAGTAAAATAATTTTACAATATGTAAAACACACTGTAGTTACCATTTTTCCTGCGCAGTGGTGCTAAAGGATGGAACATCAGATGGCTGTACGTATATCTGCAACAAACAACGAAAGCTATTATCTCGGTATGTATAAAAAATTTAGATGTTATGATGTACTATTACAGGTTTGTGGTCATCATAAGAGGTCATGAAAGATTGTAACGTCCAATATTTGTTGAGTATGAAGGTTTATCTGCTCGTCATATCACTTTAAACTCGTTTCTAATAAATAAATATCTGGTACTAAAGACCCGAGGCTACATACCTACGTAACACATGATATACAGTAAATCAATAACGCAAAGCAAGATGGCAGCGTGTGAATCGCCAGCAACAGCTTTCGTCAGCTAAATTAATCAGGGGAGATAATTAGGTGATATAGATGTAGTTGTTATCTAATATGAATGGTTGGTCGAGTAATTGAGGTTCTATGGTGAAGTCTTTGTGCGGAAGAATCGGGTAAGGGTGTGTTAGATGCATTGTGTAAGTAATTCCAATTAATATTGGTTTCTTAATTAATTAAACCCCAGAGAGAAGAGGGTGAAAATTAAACAGTGACTATGAGAGAGAGAGAGAGAGAGAGAGAGAGAGTGAAAGAGAGAAAGAGAGAGGGAGAGAGAGCAGTAGGCGAACAAGAAGAAAGAAGGAGTACGGAGAAAGAGACAACCGTGCTGTGAGTGACAGGTAAAGAGAGGTAGTCACGCAATAGAGACATTGTGCGTGTATTCATGTAGGTCTCTATGTGTATGAACATGTAGGAGGTTATGTGCATATATGTAAATGTATGTGTGTGTGTATGTGAATAGATGTGAAGAGAGTGAAGAAAGAGTGAGAAAGAGAGAGTACAAAAGTGAAAAGAGAGTTGTTAATGACATTATGTAAGAAGGAATTGCTGATTTCAGAGAGGGGGGTGATTTTCTGTGAGAGACAAAGAGAGAGCGAGAGAGAAACAGAGAGATAGATGTTCGGTATAGGAGAAGAAACAGAGACAAGAGATGAGGGATGACAAACATATAGTGACAAGGGAGAGAGAGAGAGAGAGAGAGGGAGAAATATACAGGCTGAGATAGGCAATTGAGAAAGAAGGTGAAATCAAAGATATAGAAGCAAATATGTGTGTGCACATATAGATATACATATGTATATATGTATTCATATATGTCTGTATATACACATGCCTATACATATATATGTGTATGTGTGTGTGTACCCATGTCTATATATATATATATATATGTACTTATATACATACATACATAGATATATACATACATATATATATATGTATATATATATATATAGTATATATATATATATATATATATATATATGTCTCTGTGTAGGTATGTATATACATATACATCTACACACACACACATATATATATATACACACACGCACGTATATATATAAATGCTTCTAAAGATACATATCTACACAAAGACATGCATACATGCACACTTGCCTACATACCTACCAACCTACATACATGCATACATGCATACAAGCATACATACATACATTCATACATACATACATTCATACATACATACATACACACACACATACATACATACATACATACATACATACATACATACATACATACATACATACATACATACATACATACATACATACATACATATAGGGAGAGATGCGTGATGGGAAACAGAGAGGGGAGGTGGGAATGTGTATGAAAATGAACACGGAAATGAGATAAACCTACAGAAGGGAACAAGAAGAGTTAAAGAGAAAGTAAAGAAGACACAGAGTGGAGGAGGTGGAAGAGAAGAAGAGCATGATAGACATATGCACAGAGAGAAACAATGGTGGAGAAGAAAGAGACAGAGAAGCAGAGGATTAATAAAGAGGGAGGATGGAGAGGAATGAGAGATAAGCAAGGGAGATAAGAAAATGTGTGACTAGAAACTAAAATGAAGCGAAACAGCAAAGATAGATGGGAAACAAATGAGAGGGAAAGATTTGAATATAGAGAGACTAAGATATATAGAGGATGGGAAAATGGAAGTAGATAGAGAGGGGCGTAGAGAGAGGACGTGGAAAGAAAAGGAAAGAAGAAATGAAAGAACTAAAAAGAAAAAAAGAATGTTAAAGATTCAGTTCCATACACGCAAACACATACACACACATACGTATGTGCAAAGAAACTGACACACACGCGCACATGTACACACACACACACGCACTCACATACATGTGTGTGTATGTGTGTGAGTGTGGAAGCATGCGTGCGTGCGTGCGTGTAGAGGGTGTGCGCGCATGTATGTGTGTGTGTATTCTATATAGAAATAATAATTAAGTTTAATTAAGATATACAAATTGCTTCGAATATATTAATTGAAAAAATAATAACCTGTATCCTAACCACAATATAAAAGTGTAGTGTCTATGTATGTATAATTATACATATATATATATATATATATATATATATATAATATATATATATATATATATATGCATGTATTATTATATATATATATATATATATATATATATATGTGGTGTGTGTGTGTCTGTGTGTGGTGTGTGTATATATGCATATGTAATGTGCATGTCTGTAGGAGTCTTGTATGATTGTACACTTGTGTTCGGGGCTGTATGTGTATGCCTGTGCATTTGCATATTTGTACGAATGTATGTTTGTATGTATATATGTATGTATGTATGTGTGTATGTATGTATGCATGTATGTGTGTATGTATCTATGTATGTATGCATGCATGTATGTATGTATATATGTATGTATAAATCTGTATATGTATATAAGTATATTGGCTTGCTAGAACAAGTGCAATCAGTCGAAAACTCGGCGGACCGGATGCCAGAAAGTTTCAGCAGTCATCAGGATAGAAAGTGCAAAGTCGTTTCGAGGCCATCCGCTCGACAGCTTAACAGCGCACTCTACCTCCATCCTACCAACACTCACTAATATTAGGGCTCCACCTACTGGGTCAACTGACTAATGTTCGACTTCAATCAAGTTCATTTCGGGATCATCACCTCTCCAGCCAAGTTACATCATTCCATTTCAGCCATACCCAATGGCTGGCTCTCTCACTTGTCACCTTGATTTCCTTTAAGATGGTGTTTACTTGTCGATTTGGGATACCGATTGATAGGAGCCACCGTCCTCGTCTGGTTCCTATAAAACCCCTACATCCATCTTTTACAGGAAAGTGTACCGTATTCCAACCAGCATCTATACAGTCTTCCATATAAGGGAATGTGTATAGATGTATCCATGTATATAAATATGTATGTGTATATGTATATATGTATAAATGTATCTATGTATGAATAAAGGAATGAATGAATATTTACTTTTTCTATGTATTTTAATTCTTCTCACAAGAAAAGGAGCTAGATTCTAAGAGACAAAATCGCCATCACTAGACTTAGGATAACAACAACGATAAATGTTACATATCAGATTTTTAGACAGTCTTGCATTTTTTTTACTGTTCTACTTATAGACTGTAAACTACATCCGGTAGTGGGACCCTGGAGCCCTGGCATCAGGGTTTAAGGAGTGTGGAACAACCTCTTAGCCACTTTCATTCCCAGGTCTACTCTGGCCTGTAGTGGTAGCATCTGTAAGGGTCCCAGCTATGGGTTGACTAGCAAAACCTCACTGCGACTGGGGAGGAGACCGGTAGAATACAGTCACCGTATTTCCTACGTGGTGTAAGAGGCGACTAAAAGTGGCGAGAGAGAAGGGACTGGGAATCCTCTCCTCCTAAAAAGAAGAGGGGTGGGAGAAGGTTAACACCTAATCTCATCCTAGTACTAGGGTCATGGAAAGTGCGTGGGTGTAGTACAACTGAAGTAAAGAGGAGAGAGATTGGAAGTGTTATGAGGAGAATGATGGATGTGCATGCACTGAGCGAGACTAAGACGAAAAGTAAGGGAGCGTACTAGTTTGGTGATGTGAATGGACGAGTATCGAGAATAGGAGGGCTCGTGAGGGAGTGGCATTGCTGGTGAGTGAGCGTGCGAAAGGAAGCGGCTAGATGTGTTTGAGATGAGATGTTTGAGGGCTATGGGTGGTGTGACACAGATGGACAGGATGAGGAATGAGGAGGTGCAAAGGCGAGCAGGAATGAAAGAAAGACTAACAACCAAAATGGATAGACAAATGTTGGGGTGGTTTGGCTACATGGAGAGGATGGATGAGGAGCAGATATTAAGGTGGGTGAATAAGGCAGAAGTGGTAGGCAGCAGAACCAGAGGCAGACCTCGGTTTGTGTGGATGGATGGATGGCGTGAGGAAAGCTTTGGTGGTTAGAGATGTTGAAGTGAGAGAAGAAAGAGAGTTTATAAATGATAGGAAAGCT
>NC_042998.1:148576470-148581470 GCF_006345805.1 Octopus sinensis | reverse complement strand
ATAATATCAATATGATTACAAAATTTCTTTGAAAAACGATATTTTTTGTTTGGTCGACACTAATTTTGGTGTTTGCGTTCTCTGTGTGCTCTTGTTGTTGTTGTTATTGTTACTATCATCATCATCATCATCATTCGTGTTATTATCTCTGAACTAGGGTAGTTCTTAATTCCGTTTTTCTTGACTTAAAAGCAGGTAAAAAGAAATTATCGAAGCTTTCTCCTGTGTCTCAAGAGGTGAGACTTACCTTAAGATATCATCATCATCAGCAACATCATTATTAGCCTAGGTCGAAGATCATGGACAATTTCTAAAATCTTTAGCATGTCAATGTTACAGGTGGACATTACCTGTTCGAGGCAATCTCTTCAGGCATGGAAGCGCCAACAGCCGAACCTTCCCAAGGTGCATGCAGGATAGGGGTGACGAATTCGTCTTCTATGCAATTGTTTAGTGTCAATGCACCAGAGACTTGTGGGCTTGTGTTGAGGACTTGCTGTCTTGAGTAAGGCGAATCCAGCAGCTATCTCCTGAGCGTTCAGTGATGATCAACTTTCCTTTAGCAAGGAAGGTTGATATATATATATATATATATATATATATACCTTTGTGGAGTAGAGTTGAATCAAGATGTACCCAAGATGCTCCAGTACATGATTAGTAAAGTTAGTTTTCTCTATTATACTTATGTCTGTGTATATAGAATTGTATTATGTAATGCTGAGTACGCATATTGGTGTAAACATGTACTTATATATAAATTTGGGAATCGAAATTCATTATACATAAAAAAGGTTATGGAAATCATATGGAACTAATAAATCTATATTCACGTCTCATCTCTCGTGATTCTACGCTTTATATATATATATATATATATATATATATATGTATTGTTATCCATGTTTGGTTCATTAATTATGAATAAATCTAAAAAGGTTTAATCCGTGTCAATGTTCTGAAAATTCAAGAGTATTTATAAATATATTTAGAAAGTCGACTATATCAGTAGTTCTTTTAAATTGATTCGCTTGACTGCATAAAGACCCGAAATAATCATGGTAAGACGCAATTATTTTTGCACCAACCAAATGCATCCAAACAAACATTTCAAATTGCACATGTTGGTTGAGCAATTCTTCTTCTTGTTCCTTTTCATTGCAGGCCAATAATAGATTCCAAGGAGAAGCAACGTGACTTCATTGATTTTTTAATGAAATAGGGAGTACAGGCTCTTTAAACATCCAAAGAACGCTACAGAATGTGTTGCAGAGATGACATAATTGCTCATATATGGATGAAGTAGTTTAAAGAGCAAATCAGCATTGAAGAGAGACCAAGCAATGAGAGGCCATCAATTGCGGCTGACAAAAATGCCAGTAAGTGGACGAATTAATTTGTTAGGACAAGTGAGTCCGAGATCATTTAGCTCCAGTTGATTGTACCTGGCCTGGGGCCCCACTCCAATATCCTGGATCTCCAGTTATAAGACAAAGACCAAATAATAGAGAGTTTATAATATATCCAGTTGAGTCCCTGGGGTGACCTGGTGTTTCAACTGACGTTTTCCGACAAATGCAGCAAAACTATTGGCAATACAACTTTGTAAATATTTTGGGCACTGCCAACAGAGAGGATTTGGTAACAGCGTAACCCAGGTTTTCCACAGACCCAACCTAGTCTCGCACCATGGAGAGATTACTTCAATGCTAAAGTATAAAACACCACCACCAACAACAAGAACAACAGCATCGAACAGAGTGTGCATTCTCCTGTATTACGTGGTAACTAAAATTGTAATTGACTAGTGTACAATATCCATTGTCTTTCGAGTCATCTATTACGCAACTTTTAGCGTCATCTATAACGAAATGCTGTTTTGCTCACCAGAGTGAACCACTTTGATCTTCCTCTTCATTACTGATCGAATAAATTCGGCACGAGACCATTTAAAACTCATGGAGTTTCATAATTTCACATTGAATATGTGACGATTGTTTGGAGAAGACTCTTGTTAGATTAATTTTAACGGGGCTAAAAACAAACTTTTAGCCCTGGTTGTGGATCCCAAAGTCAACTTTAGCAAACGAATGTTTATTAAAAACAAAAATGCCAAAAATGAAGTGTTAATATCAGTCAGGAAGTACAAGAAAATGATATTACAGGTGTCTTTTCATCTGAATTTCAGTTCTCGACATTTCTGGAATGGTGCGGTCAATTCTGCTAAAGACATCGATATCATATCATCTTTCTTTTGTCGATCACCTTAGGACGCGCACAGCTAATTCTGACATTAAAATTTCTGGACCACTTGTGTCAAAAAACTCTTTTAGATAAGTTCTTCGAACGCTTAAATCGATTTTAAGTTTGGCAGCGGTAACTGATCAAATGCCGCAGAGAGAATGGAAATGCTTAGTTGGTCCTTTGAGGATATACATAACTTGAAACAAAATCCATTTTTTTAACACTTTAAGCATATAAACACGGGGTGACAATCGACTGTTATCGTAGAAATTCTTGCAGAAATAGCACCTTTGACGAAACATTGCCGTACAAGAATCTGGTTTATTTTAGTATGTTGAAAATTCTTTTTTAACCATTTCGGTGGATGATTCTACATGACCTTCTACACGTAGAGTGAAGTCTTAGGAATAAGAACCTATCGTGGCCATTTCCAAGGTACGAGACTAATTTGCAGTTGAAGTGAGGGCTAGAATTTTGTCTGCTTGATATATGAGCAGACGAAATTGTTTATAAATGTGTTACGAATAATTTTGTGGTTGTAAGGATCAAACATGGCACTTTTGAAGTTGCAATGTTGACTGAGTTTTATCAAAAGACCACTTAGAAAAATGTGTTATGAACGGTGATCTTGTGTCATTTGACATCTTCATTTGGCGACTAAATTAAAGCATTTTTATACATTATTCTTGCGTCATCATAGCTAATGCGGGCAGAAATAATTTCAAAATTTTCTAGTGAGACGGAATTTGCATGAAAGATAAGTCTAAAGCTGCTGATTTCCTCGAATATAGATCATATTTCGTAAAGGCAAAAAAAAAAAAAAAGCAATACTTAAACGTACGTCGGTTAGAACGTTAACTCTTTCTAATTATGTTTCATGTTCCAAACGTATGATAACGACTATTGGAGAATTAAATTGAAGAAAGAATAACTGGACGCTCAGATCAGATTATAACAGGATTTTATTTCCTTCTCCTGCTAAAACTATAAGAGGTAGATACTTAAAGCGTATTTATAGCAGAGGCAGCTGCAGAATCTTGTGGAGATTCAGTTATTTCTAGTGCTGTTATAGTTTCACAGTCTCAAGGTGATGAGCAAGCAGACGCCTTAGGGTGCAGGTCAAAACGCTAAGTAGCATTTCTTCCGGTTCGTTACGTTCTGAGGTGAAATTCCACCGCGGTTAAGTTTACGTTCCGTGACTTCGGATTTGATAAGTGCGAGGTGAACACTAAGATCGATGCAATACATTGACCTCTCCTCCCACTAAAATTGCAGGCATTATGCCCAAACTTGAAACATTTGAAGTAATTATAGCTTTATAATATTCATATGATTTTAAAAACACGTGTACTAGAAACACTTATTCATGTACGGATAAACGTTTTCAATGTATGCCTTTGTTTACATTATATAACAGATATACATGCGATGTGCCTCGCTGAAATATATTCAAATATATTGAACATTTTAGTAAACATTGCCCGAAAATCCATTCTTACATTTGCAAAATAATATATGAGTGTGTGTGTGTGTGTGTGTGTGCGTGTGTGTGTGTGTGTGTGTATGTGTGTGTGTATGTGTGTGTGTGTGTGTGTGTGTGTGTGTGTGCGTAAGTGTCAGTGGGTGTACGTGCATGTATGCGTATAACTATGTGTGTGAGTGTGTCAATGTCTGAGTGTGTATGTGCGTGTGAAGAAAGAGAGAATTATAACTAAGGGTATGTTCCTGGTGATATGTTTAAAAACATGTTTTTAGCATGACTATGAAAGATCGGCCCCGTTGTTAATTCACAGGGTACGGTGACCCAAAGAGCAAACACACATACGCACACCCACACACTCGCACGCACGAACACACACACATCACCCCATCCAGCCCCACACATATGCATATATTTGTATGGAAGGATCAGATGCGAAAGATGAAGATACGTGTATGCAATATATATACATATATATATATATATATATATATATATATATATATATATATATATATATAGTATATATATATATATATATATATATATATATATATATATATATATATATATATATATATATATATATATATATATATATATATATATTGTATTTTTCTACATACCTTAACATATATTCAGGCGCCCCGTACCCCCTTTATCATTAATGTGAACACATATTCTTAATAATTGGTACGACTCTCTGTTTGTCTCTCTCTCTCTCTCATTTTTACTTTCTCTCTATTCATCTTCTCTTTCTCTGATCCTTTAGTCTAGTCTTCCACTACCCTCCTATTTCTTTGTCTCGCTCTGCACTCACAGGTCATTCTTCGACAACCATCCCTTCTCCTCTCTGATTCCTTCTTTCTCTCTCTTCTCTCTCTTTGTTGCGTTTTGTCCCCCTTTTCTCTCTCTCTCTTTCTTTTCTTTTCCCTCTTCTCTGTCACGTGACTGTTGGCCGAAATCTGCCTTTCAGCTCCTGACCCTCGTCGTGTTAACATCGTTGTTCTTCGTCCGCCGCTATAAAGGCTTTTTCCAATGCGCCAGAGAAAAAATTTGTTTGCTTGTTATCAGTCGTAAGACACTTGTTGTTTTCACCGTTAATGCTTCTGTATTCATGTTTCTGTATTCCATTATTGTTTTTTGTTTTTTTATATCTGTCCCTTTTGCTGTCCTGGTGTTCGTATGCATTCGAACCTTCTTCCAGGAAATCTACGCTTCCAGCTTAGTTTTTCTTGGAGGGCTGGCCGTGATCTAGTAATCTCAAGATTAATCA
>NC_042998.1:148561470-148573970 GCF_006345805.1 Octopus sinensis | reverse complement strand
CAAAAATAAACCTTTATACACTCTATACACATACAGAAACATCCCACATAAATATATACCAACACATGCATACACCCACATACACACATACTATATATATACTTGCGTATAAAATACACATACGCATACATGCATTTTTCTCTCTCTCTGTATCTATATATATATATATATATATATATATATATATATATATATATATATATATATATATATATATATATATATATATATATATATGTAGTATTTATATTAATATGCCTTATATATATTATAAATATATATACATAATATATATACACATAATACAAATTTATATGTATATATACATGCCCATATATAGGACATATGCAACATACATACATAAGCACACATATATAGAAATGTTACCATACATATAATATATAGATATACAAATATATATAAATCTATATATATATACACACACACAAACACACTCACACACACATACACACACACACATACACATATACACGTATATCCTGTCCTTCCCTCACCCATCACTACCACACCAATCATCCCTCTGGCAGCACAAGCTTTCCGTTCGATCACAAACTTACGGCTCTACACACCGGATTAACAAGTCAATCGATTTTTCCGCCATTTTGTTTTTTCTGTATTTCTTGTTTGTTGTTTATATTTTTATCATCTCATTTTGTTTTTGTTTTTCAGTTTTTTCATCCATTTTTTTATTTATTTTTATTTGCTTTTATCTTTTTCCGTCTTTTCATTCGTATTCTTTCTGCTGTTTATATTTTTTTCCTTTTTTGTAGATAATTTCTTTATTTTGCTGTTGTTTTTCCAATGTGCTTTATATTTTTATTTACCCTTCATTTATATTTTAATTCATTTCGCCGCTGCTGCCGTTGTTTATTACCATGGTTGTTGTTGTTGTTAGTGGTGGTCGTAGTCGTCATCATCGTCGTCGTATTAATGAGTGTTTTTGTATGTTTTTTGTTCATGTTGTTGTAGCTGCTGTTGATTGGTCTGCTTTATTATTGATATCATTATTATTAAACCATTCTTGTAATGTCCTCCTCATTCGCTGCCCTTGTGACAAATAAGGAAATTATCATTATTATTATTATTGTTATTACTATTATAATCATTATTATTACTATTACTGTTACCGTCGTTATTGTTATTGGTGATATTATTATTATCTTATTATTATTATTATTATTATTATTATTATTATTATTATTATTATTATTATTATTATTATTATTATTACTGTTACTATTATCATTACTACTAATAATAATATTACTACCGTTGTTATTTCTGCTGCTGCTGCTGCTTATTTTAATTTCGTTTTTCCTGACATTTTGTTGTGTTTTTGCGCTTTCATTTTTTCCTTTGCATTTATTATTGATGTCGGTTGGCCATTTTATCGTTAAATACTTGTTGTTTTTCTGCATTTTTAGTATTATTATTATTATTATTATCCCTATTATTATCATCATTATTATTATTATTATTATTATTATTATTATTATTATTATTATTATTATTATTATTATTATCATCATCATTATTATTATTGTTATTATTATTATTATTACTATTACTATTATTATTATCATTATTATGTGTAGTAGTAGTAGTAGTAGTAGTAGTAGTAGTAGTAGTAGTAGTAGTAGTAGTTTTAGTAGTAGCACCACCACCACCACCACCAGCACCGTCACCATCATCACCATCTACCACCTCCTCCTTCTCCTCGTCATTATTTATTATTATCATTACTATTGTCAGTATTATCCTTATCATCATCATCATCATCTTCATCATCATCATCATCATCATTATAGCTATTATTCTTATTGATATTATTATTGTCATTATTTTGATCATTATGGCGATTGTTATGTCTTGTCATTTGAACATTGTCATTACTACTACTGCTGCTGATATTGCTTCTAACTATTACTCTTAATACGTTACCATCACCACCATCACCACCACCACCATTTTCATCATCATCATCACATTATTGCTAATGCTTGTCCTGCTCATTCTTGTTTTTCCGTTTTTCTTATATATTATTTAGATTTTGTTCATTTTTCTATTTGACTTTTGGGGCGGTGGTTTGCAGCAATTGTCAATATTTCAACGCGGTTTCCAGTTTCACCGACAACACCCACCACACACACACAAACACACCACCTCCACCATCAACAGCACTACCATCACCGTTACTGTCAACACCCCCAGCATCAGTATGTGCGACTTCATTCTATATTATTATCGATACTACTATACATGTTAGTCACAAATCTTGCTCGAAATATCATAAAACACCACTACTAAGATCGCTATCTAATGACAGCCACTACAGGGACCTTCGGAAAACTACTACTACTACTACTACTACTACTAGTCTTAATTCTATGACTATTTGTCGCTTTTTTATTATTGTCCAAGAAAATGTTGAAATAAGTACAAAATATAAGTAAATGAAGTGGAAGTGTGAAACAAAATAATGAAGTTAGGATTATGAATAATAGAAAATGAAATTCTCCCAGTAGGTGCAATTATACTGATGATATTATTAGTTTTATATGTGGCTGTAACATGCAAAATACGAACTTAAAGGACATATGAATACTCAAGATAATCAAAAATAGCGTGAAACAGATCTTTTCAATGCAAAACAAGGCGAGACCAACTTAAAGCAAAGCAATTAAATCCGCAGATAAAGCTATCAACAGCAAAAATAAACAGATCGAGTTAGGAGGTATAATGAATTTCGTAGCATGAGATTTTTTGGGGTTTCCTTTCTTTTTTTGTCATCACGACATAATGTAAAATAAAGTAACATGTTATTTAGGAGCGGCGAACTTTTAAAATGTTTACGCCGAGCAGAAAGGATTATCTCTAACTGCAAGAGTCTTAAAATAAACACAAAATTAATAGAGAATACAGAATCGATGAACACGGCATTGAAGTCTATTACACTCCCAAGTTATACTAAACACACACATACACTATCAAAGAGACGGCACTCTAAATAGAAAGCAGAATGAGGAAAATACCAATGCGAATGCCTTTGCGAATAAACGGAGATTTATATTAAACAGTGACAGAATTGAAAAGTACAGCGACTCAGAAACACTACATCTAGAAAATAAAACCAAACAACCAACTGCAAATAAAAAGATGAACGACTCCAAACCACTGAATGCAGCACAGCAGAATCCAACACGTGCAAAATACATAAGACTCCACCAAAGAAAGAAAGACATATAACAGTGACAACTATCTATACAATAAATTATCACTCAAAACACAGCGATAGTATGACGATCCACAGAAACAAATCAAAAACAAACTCAGATAAACGAGGTAAAATTTAAAAAGATGAAATCATAAACGTCCCCATGGTAACATTCATCCAAAGAAACAACCACAACAAAAGTATTTCATTGTACAGCAGGATGGATCTGGTTGTTATTCAGCTGTTGTGAGGGTTAGCATGGTTTCAAAGTGATAACAGAATTGATATGGAATGTTACATCAGAAGCTAGCGTGTCAAAATTGGATACAGGAAAAGAATGCAAGAAATACGAACAAAGAGAGAGAGAGAGAGAGAGAGAGAGAGAGAGAGAGAGAGAGAGAGAGACATGTTGCCTGTCAAAGAACAAAGACTTCTAGATCAAAAGAATTAAATCATGAAAAGAATATGGCCATCCCAGTTGGAAATGGGAGGGATCTTTAAAGCAGAGAAAGATGAACATGGTGATGTGGAAATTGAACAAGAAATAGTAGAATGACCAATGAATCATTAGAAGGAAAGTTGCAGTGAGGGTGAATACAAGTTTTTCTTCATGATAGGAAAGGATATTACAGAGGAAAAAAAGGAACTTATTACAATGGCAAAATGAGACATGAATTAATGAAAGATCGAGGCTAGCAGCTTTAAGAGAAATTGATAGTCAAAATTGCGTAGAGTAGTAAAGTTGGACAAGCTGTTAACGAAAATCAATGCTGAAAATGTCACAGATGTAAACGGCCTCATACACTGCACAGCATCTGTTGGGGTTAAAAGTCAAGTAAATAAAAAAAAAGGCAATGATCCATACTAGTAATGGAGACTTGAAATTTAAGTTTAACAGCTCAATAGAAGACAACTATAATTGAAAAAAGTGGTGAAGGAAAGATACAGGAACGAAAATACAATATTAGAGACATAAGATCAGAGGTAGCTAAAAGAAATAATGCGGCTAAAACCTACAGTAATGTTAAGTAAAAAAAAAATAGATATCAACAAAGAAAATAAATTACCAACAACAGAACAAGGTTTTCAGAAACAATGGAACGAAATTTTATCAACAGCTGATCATCAGAGGAATGATGTGTCATATGCTGAAGCAGCAAGGAACTTTTGGCTAGATATTTAAAGCAAAGAGATTCAACATAAGCGGAAAGTGGATTGGTTACATAAATCTAAAAGCGAAATGGAAAATAGATCATGACAAATGGATATAAATATTACAGATGTGAAAGGGAGAAAGATACTTAACAAATTACCAAATTGGAAAATCTCTTGAACAGGTGGTTTTCAGGGTATTACGTTAGAAAGATGATCTATTACCAAGGGAGAAAAAGAGAGTAAAAATGACAAATGAAACCTAAAAACAACGTTAAGAAAAAGTTGAACTATAAATGATTAAACACATTAAAACTTATTTCTAGTTTCCAAATTAAATGATGTATTAGAAATGTTTACTATTTCCAACATTCTTACATCACATGTAAACACGATCGCCAGAGTACGGTTGATGCCAACAACAGATCGCTTTGGTCTCCAACTCTCATGTACAAAAAATTATAAAAAATTTTGATAATACATGTGTTGTTCAGCCCAAAATTCACAAACGTAAAGTGCGTAGTTAAAACTTATTACATGAAAAGTATGGAAAATTACACCTGCAAAATCTCTGTAAAACCCGAAACGAGCGGACCGACGCCATACGAAAATAATGACAAATGAGGAAAAGGGCCAGACATTATTCCTCACGTCTCACATATAAAACAAAAACAGAAAAAAACATAAGTAGACACTAGAGGAATGTGTTTCTATCATATACGCTTATTTTACAGTAATACTCTACTCACAACATGAAAGTACAACAGCATACTCATATAAAGTCTGGAAGAAAAGTAACCCAGATCTGAATACACCGATGCACCCAATAAACTAGCTAAAATAAGGAGATACACCCTTAAAACGAAAAAGATATCAGAAATTGAAACAGAGCAGTTAAATGAAAAATACATCACGAACACGCAAATAGTGCCCATAAAATACATAAAAATAATATAAATAATGAGAATGTGAAACACAAAGATAAACATAACACGTGCAACAAAAACTATGTAAATAACGAAACACAACAAACTCATGCTTTGTCTGCTCAAGGAAGACCAAAATACACTGAAGCAGAACAACAACAATAAAAACAGGAACAGGAGCAAACCTAAAAAGTGGAAACTATGAAATCGGAAACCATAATTATGATATTTGAAAATTGACTATAATCGAAATATTAAAATCCATAGAACATAATATGAACTACTGAATGTACCTCCACTCTTTCAAATTCACCCTAATGAGAGCATCAAAGCATAAACAAACAATATGGAAATCCAGAAGAAAGACAGAAAATGAAAGAAAGAATTTGTCAATCCTTAAGGAAACTAGTAACCAAACAACACTACTAAACAACAAGAAAGAAAGAAAAATACTACAGAAATATAAAATAACAAAACAAAATGTACGTAAAACAAAAGAATATCTAATGCAAGACATCTTCGCCAAAGCGCAAAGAATCTGTCGATATGAAAAAAGCCAAACTACTCTTTAAACAAAACAAGTAGTTTATCTCCAATCCAAAATGTTTCTACCAAGAATTTGGTGAAAATGAAATAGAAATCAATGCAGAGACAGCAGCAGGAGACGTAGAAAATTTTGGAAAGAATTATGGGTGATGAAGACACCCCCCCCCCCACCGAAAAGATTAATTAAAACAACAAATACAGCATCTGAACAACTCTGGATACGGAAGAGGTAACCCAAGGATTGCAAAAATTAAATAACTGGAAGGTACCAAGTCAAGATTCCAAACTTCAGGCTAAAATATTTAACATGGACACATAAGGCGCTGGCAGAGAAATTCAACGGGATGCTGACTGAACCAAAGGCAACGCGTGAATGACTCACAGAACGGAGAAATCATCTTAATTCCCAAATCTGCCGAAACTACAAGCGCACAAAACGATAGACCGGTAACTTGTCTCTCTATAACTTACAAGCCCTTAACCTCAACAATATCGAGAAGGAAACAATCTGTTTCCAAAAGAGCCAAAGAAATGTTGTTAAGGCTTGTATAGCGGTAAAGGCCAGTTACTAATCAACAAAGCCATAACTGAAGACTGCCGAAAGAAAAAGAATGGCTTAGATCTATTACCAGAAAGCTTTTGACAGTATCTCCCACGCAAGGATCCGGGAAACACTAGTCAAGGTGCCATCAACAGTGCTAAAATTGATAAAATGTGTCATGAATAAATTGCAAAGTTTTGCAGCTAGCGACAAAAGAGGGAATTATAAAAACTAAAACCATCGCATTAGAAGAGGAATATTCCAGCCTTTAGCCGAGATGCTAAAGAGGACTGAATGTGAATATAACTGGTATGATAAAACAATCACCCTTATCTTGTATATGGATGATTTCAAGCTGTATGCTGCAAATGATAAACAATTGGAATCACTGCTGCAGGCAGTGTATGGACTTACCATAGAAATGAATATGAAATTCGGCCTAGAAAAATTTGCTAAAGCAACCTTGAAAGGAAGGAAACTAATTACGAATAACCATATTATACTCGATAAAGAAAACGAAATAAGAGAGCTAGAACAAACGAAGACATATAAAAACTTAGGAATCAATGAACAAGATATGGTACAACACGCACTCATGAAAGAAAAGATCAAGAAGGAATATTGTTGATGAATTAGAGTAATACTTAAAGCAGAACTCAATGCGAAAAATACCATAATAGATATCAATACTCTAGCTGACACCGTAGTACATCTCCAGCGTTAGAAGCTGCGCAAAGGCAATTATAATAAAAATTTAAATAATAATAATAATAATAATAATTAATAATAATAATAATAATAATAATAATAATAATAATAATAATAATAATAATGACGATGATGATGATGATCATGATGATCATGATGATGATCATGATCATGATCATGATGATCATGATGATCATGATGATTATGATGATGGTGATGATGATGATGGTGATGATGATGATGATGATGATGATGATGATGACAATAACAACAACGACAATGGTAATAATAAAGGGAAATAAAGAAGTAGAAAAAGTACATGAAGAAGAAGAATGCAAGCAGGGACTGCACAGTCAATTCAATGTTGCTGGAAAAATAGAAATATGTGGGATAGGCTGAAGAAAGGAGCCCTAAAAAACGAGACTGAGAGCACTATACTGACCCGAACTGGAGGGTCAAACTTAGGAATGAGAAAGTGTCTCCGCTGTGCCGCACTTGCAATGGAATGGATGAAACCATTGTTTATATCATGAACGAATTCCATGGACTTGCCCAATACTACTACAAGTTGTGGCGACACGACCAGGTAGAGAAAGTGCTACATTGGAAACTGTGCAAAAGGCGGAGCATAGAGTGAGGCAAGACATTGTATGAGCACATACCGCTGAGAGTAGCAGAGTCGGAGACTAGTGAAATCCTCAAGGATTTTCCAATCCAAACAGATCAGGCGTTAGAGTATAACAGACCGGACCAAGTGGAGGTGGACAAGGTGCCTCACATATGCTATATAGTTGACGCTGCATGCTCCTTTGACCTACGAAGAGTCAAAAAAGAAGGCGCAAAGATAGATAGATAGATAGATAGATAGATAGATAGATAGATAGATAGATAGATAGATAGATAGATAGATAGATAGATAGATAGATAGACAGATATAACCCTCTTAAGTACGAAATAGCCCGACTATGGAAAATGAAGAAGATGAAGATAGTGCTAATTATTATTGGGTCTTTGTGAACAGTATCAGATGGCATCAAGAGGAATATAAACAAAACTGGAATAGAGTGCCCAGTAGAACTGTTACAAAAGGTTTGCCTCATTTGCACGGCCAGAATAGTGTGATAAAGAGAAAATAATAATAATAATAATAATAATAATAATAAATCTTTCTAATGTTGTCTCAAGGCTTGAAATTTTGTTGTAGTGGACTAGTTGATTACATCAACTTCAGGGCTGAAAGGATGAAAGGCAAGGGAAAATCGATTCGAATTTAATCACTATGGTATAAAGTAATCTGTGAAGAAAAAAAAAATTAAAATGTAAAAATATTTATTTTACCGGAAGTATTGAAGAGTTATTCTCAAAGTGATGATCATATAAAAAAGGCAACATAGCTTTCTTTCAAACCTAATACACACGCACACATACACACACACACTCATTCACATACACACATACACATGTATATGCGTATATATATATATATATATATATATATATATATATATATATATGTGTGTGTGTGTGTGTGTGTGTGTGTGTGTGTGTACGTTTGTTTGCGTAAGTATATATACATATACATAATTCTTGAGCCAAACTTCAGAGTTTGCAGAAAAGGCAAAGAGAACACAATACGCTATCAAGAAAAAAATACATTAAAAAAATATTAACTTGGGCGACGACAGTTTACTGAAGGCAACAGGACCTCAGCTTCACCACGGCCTAAAGACGGCTCCGGAACCTAGTGCTTCTCACTGTCTTTGGTAAGATCTTCAAACACCTCGTTGATCTTGGCTACCATCTCGGCCTTGGTGTCTTTCTCAACTACACCCCATAATAATAATAATCCATGGGATTACAATTTGAAGGAATTAGGAGGCCAAAAATTGGGGCTAGTTATGTGTTAGAAATTCTCCCACTACGACGTCTGACTCTTTCTGGAGATATGGCAAGGAACCGAACCCTTTCTAACCAGGGTTTGACCACAGTCTCCAGTAACCTCATTTAACCGTCCGAATTGAGCTTAAGTCCTTTCTCAATGATGTGAAGTGACATGGCAGCACCCTCACTGGCGACACATCCAAAGTCTAGCCTTCCTACTGCCCGTTGCTGCTGTCTATGTCACGTTTTTTACAGACTTTAATGTTCACAGAGCATTGAGCAACAGTCATGATGTCGGCATTTTGCTACTTGGTAATACAAGTAACACTTCTCTAATATTCAGATGACTTCAAGCCCGCTATGTCAGCTAACTTCTCTTCAACTACAACTTTAATCTTTATGCACTCTAACGCTGCTGACTGTTCACCAATACTTCAAGCTACTCCTGACAAAAAAAAAAGAGACAAAAACCCGTCAAATTTAGTACGAACATATAAACCTACATATATACCTACATATAAACACATATATATACATACAAATATACACTCACATGTATATATGTATACATACATACATATATTTATATATATATATATATATATATATATATATATATATATATATAATATATATATATATATATATATGTATATATATATTATATATATATATATATATATTTACACATACATGCGTATGTGCATGTACATGTATATATGGATGCACGTTCGTGTGGCCACATGTGAACATACACATATAGTGTAGCTTTTTATGCTTTGTCTTCTGTTGATCATTCAGTTCTCTATCATTTTGTTTCCCATCTCCGTTACTTCTTATTTCTTAGTTTCTTTCTCTTTCCCAATATATCCCTCCTCCCGCTGTCTCTCATCCTTTCTTCCCCCATCTCATCTCCTTTTCATATTGCTTCTCTTTCTATTTCCTTGAGGCTTTTATTCTTTCCTCAATCTTCCTAGGAACCTATCTCCTCTCTCATTCACATTTACTACGTTTATTCTCTCTTTATCGTTCTCTCTCTCTATCTATCTATCTATCTCCCCCCCACTATTTTCTCTACGTTTTCAATTTTTCCTTCTCTCACTTTACTCCATTCCCCGCAAACAGTTTTCTCAAATACCCAAACCCATAATGTTCCCTCTCAAAACCTATCATTTTCCTAGTTTCTCTACCCACTACGCCCTATTGTTTCTCCCTCTCTTTCTTTCCGCATCTCTCTATCTCTGTTTCTCTCACCCTCTTTTTCTCTTATCTATCTATGTATATATCTTTCTATCTATCTATCCATATCTTCTATTTTACTCCTTTCTCCACCATAGAGTTATTCCCTTAATTGACCACAACCCCATCGCCTCGCTACACCATCTTCCTCTCTCTGTATCTGTATCTCTCCCTTTCTTCCGCACACGCTCTCTCCCTTTCTCTCTCTTCACCACACGGCTATACATGCTCCACCAGAGACCAGTCTGCTTGCATGCACAGCGTCGTTTGTCGATTTATCACGACGACAGCAAACTATTGGGCTTTTGAGCAGGATTATCGGCTCTGGCCTTCTGGCTACACCTTTTTATTACCATGATGGCGGCGACCACCACCACGGTGGCAACCAAGACGACGAAGTAGAAGAGGAGAAGAAAGGGGTAGTGGAGGGTAAGGTGAGTGAAAGAAGTATTTATATTGGTTCCAAATTATCATGCTGCCGATGATAATGATGATGAATGAGATGGTGAAATGAATTATGAAATGGTGTTGACGATGATGATGATAATGATGAGGAAAATTACAGAAGGGATGATTAGTGGTTGATGCTGAACGTGTTCTAGCAATGAAGTCATTGAAGTGATGGTGTGTTAGAGTGATTACCAAGGGATATTGTTGTTGTTATTGTTGCTGCATCTGCTGCTGCTGTTGTTGTTGCTGTTGTTGTTGTTTGTTGTCGTAGTTATTACTGTCGTTGTTACTTTTGCGGTTGTTCATGTTGCTTTCTTATTGCTGCTATTGGCGCTATTACCGTTGCAGTTGTTGTTTATAGTTGTGACTGTTGATGTTTTTAGTCGTATCGTCGTCGTCGTCGTTGTTGTTGTTGTTATTATAGTCATTGTTGTTTCGTCCCAAGCCAACCTTGATCAAGCAGGCCTTTCATTAAACTTTTTCCACCTGAGACTAAAAACATATTTTTTCGGGCACAATATACTCCAGGCTAAATTATCAAATCCGTTTTTATTGTCAGTGTATGAGTTATCTAGAGGTTGCATCTTTAATTCATAACATAACAGGTGATACCAACGAGGTTTTTCGAGATTTTGCGGAGTTTATGTTGGTGTTGTTCAGGTAGTGATTTGATTGTTATTTGTTGTTGTTGTGTGGCTTTCGTTATTGTGTGGCTTGTCGATCCCTGCTCAAAACGTGTGGCAGGTACACAGTGAAGGAAATGACAGGATTTGATCCACAGACCAAGTGCTTCTGATATACCTTATATCTACTATGTTGAAAGTTGAAGTCAGGTGTAATGTGTTTTTAAAATTGTAAATGGCGATATTGGTCGTTATTATCGCTGCTGGTGGAGTGGTTGTTGTTGCTTAGCTCTAAATCAGTTCTCAACAGATCTTATAATCAAAAATATCCCAATAGTGACCATTCCGCCTTTCTTGTATTTAGAACTACATTGCCCAACATATTCTTACATTTTTAAGCAAAATATTTTTAAGATGGTATAGCGACTCAACTGGTTTTCCTTCGTTTACTTAGAGTAGCATCAATATTTGTAGTAGCTGATGGAGGAATATGTATTTCAGTGGTTGGTGGTGATGTTATTAAATGTGGATTTTACTATGACTGAGATAGTGAATTATAATAAAGTTTCCATTGTTCTGAATTGTATTTTTCGTGTACGGCTGCTTTCATATTTTAATGATGGTATTTAGCAATTGGTCATCGCTGATGGAGTAGGACTAGGATAGAAACTATTCCAGCCAGTACTTTCTGTTTTTTTTATAAGGCACAGTTTATCAATGCCTACACTTTTAATGATCTCTTATTTAAATCAGCAGAGAAATAGCTCTCGTTCTACTAAGTCTCAAGAGATATTCAGATTCAACGCGGATTTTTAAAACATTGTTGCTTTAAAGAATTCACACCTTCTCTGAATGCCTCTGAAATTAGTTATTTAAAATTTAATTATTGTAAAAAAAGCATGAGGTGAATGTAAAACAGTAAGAAACCAAATAATAATGTATCTCATCATTGTAATACGTTTTGCGAGCGGGATATATCTGATCATTGCTGTTTTTCAATCAACTCGGGGATTATTATGTTTAGTAGACATCAGCACGCATCAGCAAATTCTTTGTAGTTAATTTCTATAAACAAGAACCTGTATTCTTGTTAGGTTCATTGTTCGGAGGGTAGCTTTGACTGAGAGGAGAAGCATTGAGGTCGAAACATCGCGGTTTCGCGAAGTCATCTTATACTGGTGAATCTCGCTTGTGCTTTA
>NC_042998.1:148548970-148553970 GCF_006345805.1 Octopus sinensis | reverse complement strand
TAGGCAGAGGGTGGGGGTAGGGGTGGGGTATGTGGGGGAGGGGTGTGGAATAGGATGGGGGATGGGAAGGATAGGGAAGGTGGAGTAGGAATATGTAGGGTGGGTGGGCTTATGGTGGGAGGGGAAGGTGGGTATGTGAGGAGAGAGAGAGAGAGAAAGAGAGCAAGAGAGAAGAGGGAAAGAGAGAAGAGAGAAGAGAGAAAGAGAATAAGAGAGGAAAGAGTAAGAGGGAAGAGGGAAAGAGAGAAGAGAGAAAGAGAGTAAGAGGGAAGAGGGAAGAGGGGAGAGAAAGAGAGTAAGAGAGAAGTAGGAGAGAGTAGGAGGGAGGGTGTAGAGAGGAGAGAGGAGAGAAGGAGAGTGGGGGAGCAGAGAGAAAGAGAGAAGAGAGAAAGAGAGCAAGAGAGAAGAGGGAAAGAGAGCAGGGGTGAAAAGATGTAGGAGTGAAGAGAAGTAGGGGTCGGGGAGGAGGTTAGATGAAGAGGGGAGGAGAGTTGAGCCCAAATGGCGTAAAAGAGCGAAGAAAGAAGATTAATCCCTGTTCACGGTGCAAACGGGAGTCCGGATGGCCTCTGTGCAAGGACAATCCGAACACAGACAGGTGTTGCAAGGAGTGACCGGTGGAGCGGAAATGGCGTGAGACCGGGGTGTCATTGCCGAGGCGGATGTCTCGGAGGTGTTCCGCGAACCGGTCAGCCAAGCGACGTCCCGTTTGTTCGTGTACAGGGAATGGCAGAGAGAGCAGGAGATGCAATAGATGATATTGCTGGAGGCGCAGGTGAGGGAGTCGATGATGCGATAGGGTCGATATAGATATGTATATTAGTATGCGTATCTGTGAATAATGTGTCTATTATATAACAGTACACTACGGTATATTTCTACTCCTTTTTACTCTCTTTAGTGGAGAACCTTAATATGCTATCAATTATTTACTGATTGAAAACTTTTTTGGTAGTTGAATCCGATCTTGGGAAGTCATAAGATTTGTGTCTTCTTTGTATATATCAATATTTTCTCGGACCCAAAAGTAACTGGAAACATCCGCTGTGGGACAAACCCATTGTACTTCAGGATTTCACCGCTAGATTCCACTTGATTCGACCCTCAGGCATCGTCCATTGGAGTCGTACTGTCACGTGATGCCTTTTTGTTTTGCAGTACTTCTCTGTTCGTCGATTTTTACGATGGCTGAAACAAAGGAACAGCGTGCATCTGTGAAATTCTGCATTCTTCTGCTGGGGATATCGGCGGTCGAAACAGTTGTCATGTTTCAAATAGCTTCCAAAGATGCTGCCATGAGCAAAATACATGTTTACGAGTGGTGTTCACGCTTTAAGAATGGCCATTTGTCGCTTGAAGACCAATCTCGTTCAAGACGATCGTCGACCACCCGAACGAATGGAAGTATCATGCAAATTCATGAATTGATCTTGGAGGATCGTCACCGAACAAGTGATGAACTTGTTGATATGACTGGTGTGTTGGTTCTGCCAACGAATTTTCAGCGAGGAATTGCGAATGAAAAGGTTTGCGACAAAATTTGTGCCTCGCTTGCTCGCAGAAGATCAAAAGTAGTCACGACTGAATGCGTCTCGTGAACTGAAAAAGAGTTGGAAGTTGATCCGGCCCTTTTTTCAAAGGTCAATACGAGTGACGAAAGCTGGTGCTACAAAATTTTCAGATGTGGAAGAGATGAAAAAACAAAAAATGATCGATGCGTTAAAAAGCATCACTCCGTGCCACAGATCGTTTCGCTTTCTAATAAGTGAGTATTAGTGAGAAGGCCTCCAGAAAAGAGAACGGACTCACGTTACATGAGGAAAGCAGCAAAGTTTGGGGATAAGAGTCTGATGCTTTGAGGATACATAAAAAGTGATCGTTGAAGAAAGTTGGTTAAAATTGACGGTAACTTGAACAGTGTCAAATACATCCAGTTGTTGAAAGACAATTTGATACCAGAATTGGATGAAGGTTAGATTTTTCTGCACGACGGAACTCCATGCCAAGGATTGCATGCAACACAACAGAGTCTGGCTGATGAAGGTGTTACTGTAGAGAAAGATTGGCCAGCTCAGAGCCCTGACATAAATGTCATCGAGCAAATGTGGACAGAACTAAATAAATTGAGTATGGGGTTAATGAGAAGATAAGAGAGAAGATGAGGAAGATAGAGTAAAAATATAGAGTGAAATGAAAGGAATTTAAAGGGAGTAGTAGATATCTGGTAGTTTCAAATTCTAAAGTTGTTGGGAGGGAATTTGATAGTAGTTGCTTGTGTCTGTCCTGAGGTAGTCGACTACCTACGCACACTCGACCCCATTGCTAAAAGTAACTCTACAACCACTGACCTTTCATTTCGCTCTATATGTTTACCCTATCTTCCTCTACCTCCTCATCCTCCCTCTTATCTTCTCAGCTACCCCATACATAATTCTTAGACACTATACACATATGTACCTTACTTTATTCTATAGCCAATACTTAAAATCCCCCCTACCTCTATCAATCTTTCTATTTATTTACTTTTACCAGTTAATAGCCACCCCCGTTACCATTCTGTTATTGAACGTTGATATATTCGCGTCTTTTTCTTGTGATGTCTACTATATCAGGACTTTAACTCAAATGGATATACGCATGATTGTACCTAAGGCCTCATGCTTTGGTTTCCATAACTTCGGTAATTTGAACAATGAACTTTAATGCTTCTTTTTTCTTCTCTCTTTACATCTCCTTATTCTTTTACATCCTTCTTCTATATTGTCATCTTATTGATATATACCATTCTCATTTTCCAAATTTTTCCCCCAATTTGTCTCTGATGAGGGAATATCCCATACTCAAGGATATCCTAGAAACAGCTGTAAGATTTTGAATGTCTTCCTATAATAATATTGTATGACTTGAGATGTTTGCCTTGCCTTAATGTATGAAATCCTGTTTAACAATTATGCATCTGCTGCATCGGAAATCTGCAATGACTCCATAACTACCGTCTCGGCTATAAACTTGGAGCTCCAGTAATCTGTTACTGCACTTACCTAACGTACCTGATCGCTTTGGTCACCTGTGAACTAAACCCAATACTTCATATATATATATATATATATATATATATATATATATATATATAATATAATATATATATATTGTAATAAAACTTACTTGGAAGATGACGCGTGCGTTCGATAGATAATAACAATTTAATAAATAAAACATATACATACATACATACATATATGTACATACCTACATCTATATGTATATATACATGCATATATGGGTACAGGACACTACAATAACGATAAAACACACGAGAACGAAAACATAAAAACAAAACAGGAACGGACTTTTTTGACAACGAAAAAACAGAGTACAAGACAAACAACACAAGGGACATTCCCCTTCTTCAGCTGCCCCTGTTTCGACTCATTGCGTGTTTCGAAGGTAAGGGCAGAACACGACTACTTTGAAAAGTCCTTTCCGCAAAGCGAATTAAATAATAATTTTTTTCGGAGGGGTAAAAATAGGTGACAAGAACAGGACGTAAAAGCAATACAAATAAAGAAAAGAAACAGTACAAATAAAGATAAAAACAGTAAAAGACAGGACAAGGAAACCAACAATAAGGGCTTTTTAAGCCCAGATGGTGGAAAAATTCATTTGAACGCATTCTGAAGAACGGCTTACGAGGACAGAAAAGCCAATGTTGACTTGTTGAAGGCAGCATACAGAAATAAAGTTAGCAGCCCTCTGGTCAGCGACGAGAGGGAGGAGGAGGAGGAACGGTGAAAGGGAGACAAGAAACTAGAAAGGGTGAAAAATAAGAGAGAGAGAGAGAGAGACAAGTGGAGAGAGAGAGAGACAAGTGGAGAGAGAGAGAGACAAGTGGAGAGAGAGAGAGACAAGTGGAGAGGAAGACAGATAGGCAGGGAGGAAAGGTCAAGTAAAGAGTTAAGAGTATGCGCCATAATTATTGAAATAAAACTTACTTGGATGAAGATGACGCGTGCGTTCGATCATATAATAACAATTTAATAAATAAAATATATGCATGCATACATACATATATGTACATACCTACATCTATATGTATATATACATGCATATATGGGTACAGGACACTACAAATAAATGTAGGACACAACGAGAAACGAAAGCATAAAAACTGTTCCGTTATTGGAAGGATCAACAAATAAAGTACTCCGTCCATACACACTATATTATTCCTGACTTGAGCAGCATTTTTCATTCTGATTTCGTTGAGCAAAGGGGACGCATCTTCTCCAAATATAGTAGGCATTCCTCGAATACACCAAAACAATCTGTCGACTTTTCTCATCCAAAGAGTTTTTAACCCAATGTCTACACGTTAAAATTTATAGATTACGTACCACGGTCGAAACTCAAAGTTTCAGAGAAACTGAATGTTTTTTTCTCCTGATTCGAGTTTTACGCTAACGCAATCATCAGACAAGAAATGAAGATTTCTCACCTAAAGATATCAAGTATTCGCCTACAAGAGCATCTTTACTAGGAATACAATGCAAGCTGATTTGTTTAAAGTTTTTCCTATATTTCTTTAAGGCACAGTATTTAAACTTAGATCATTTCCCCTCAATCCTCAAAAACACAGGAAAAGAACCAAAAAGTTTTGAACATTTTATTATATATATATTATATATATATATATATATATATATATATATATATTATATATATTAGTATGTGTATGTGTGTGTGTATATATATATATATACTATATGTACATGGGTGTGTGTCCATAGATATGTTTACACATATATATATATATGCACAAAATGTACATTTACATATATGTATGCACGCACATATGTATGTACTATACAAATGCATATGGATATGCATATACAAATACACACACAACACACATATGTATATACATACATATATATATTCATACATATACATATACATATATACATACATATACAAGCACATGATACAGACGTGCACAAAAC
>NC_042998.1:148511470-148538970 GCF_006345805.1 Octopus sinensis | reverse complement strand
TGGATTAGAAAAATGCGCCAAAGTAACCATGAAAAGAGGAAAACTAGTTAAGAGTAACAACATCACACTAGATGAAGCAAATGAAATAAAAGAATTAGACCAAAGCCAAACTTACAAATACTTAGGAATCCATGAACTAGATAAGACACAACACACACAATGAAAGAGAAAATAAAAAAAAGAATATTATAGACGAGTTAGATCAATACTAAACACAGAGCTGAATGCTAAAAACAAGAAATAGGTATCAACACTTTAGCTGTCCCAGTTATAAGTTACAGCTACAATATCCTTAACTAGACAAGAAATGAACTGACCAAAATAGACAGGAAAACAAGAAAAATAATGACAGGATCTAGGATGCATCACCCAAAATCTGACATAGAAAGACTATATATACAACGTATAGAAGGTGGTAGAGGCCTTATACAGCTGGAAAACTACTATAAAATAACCACCATAGGACTGCAAAAATATCTACTTCAGAAGGAAGGAAAACTGATCCAGATAGCGGCAAAACACGAGCAAAACAAAAAACTGTTCTCAGTATTTAAGGAAGCTGACAAATACAACAAGAAATCATACTACCTAATAAACATGAGAAGAAGAAGAAGAGAATATGAAAAACAACAAAAGCTATAAAAAAATGAAATCCAAACTAAAAAATAGAACAGCAACGAACCATGATAAAACGATGGCAAGAAAAGCCCCTTCATGGTAAATACTGGACTAAACTAAACGCAAAAGAAATAGACAAAGAAAAATCCCAGCAATGGTTGAGAAGCTCAGGACTCAAAGCAGAAACAGAGGGATTTTAATTGCAGCACAAGACCAAAGCCTCCCCACCAGAAATTACCAAAAACATGTAATGAAAAGAAATATTACAAGTAACTGCAGAATATGTGGAGATGGACAAGAAACAATAAATCATATATCTCTAGCTGCCCAGTCCTGGCTAAGAAGGAATATATTCACAGACATGACAGAGTTGGAACTTACATACATTGGAAGCTATGCCAACATTATGGAATAACAACAGAAAAAAGATGGTATAGGCACACACCAGAAAAGGTCACAGAAAACGAGAAAGCAACCATACTCTGGGATATGCCGATACACACAGATAGAGAAATTAAGGCCAACAGACCAGATATAGTTGTCAGAGACCATGAAGAAAAAAAATGCTTTCTAATTGATGTATACCCAGTCCGGCAGATGACAACGTGTCTCTAAAAGAAATGGAGAAACTCTCAAAATACAAAGACCTGGAAATAGAGGTAACTAGAATGTGGAATCTGAAAACAGAAACAATTCCTATCATAGTAGGTGCATTAGGCATGATAAAAAAATATTCAGACAAATACATAACAAACACCAGGACTTACAAACACATATCATCTACAGAAAATTGCACTACTAGGCACTGCACACATCCTACGCAGAACACTTTCCATACAATAACCATCAGAGCATCACAACAAATCACAGCACATACCCAAGGCACACAGAGCTGCGCTCGGTAGTGAAGTGAAAGCACGCTATAAAAATAAAAAATAAAACTACTGAATAATAATAATAATAATAATGATAATAATAATGTTCAATTCCTTTGAAATATCAAGTTGTGTCTCATTTACTCTCAAGTACATCCGCTGCACTTACTTTTCCTCTCATCGTTAATTAGGCTGTTTCACTCTAAAACACCTCAGTCTTTTTCTCTATCTTTCTGCCTGGGATTATCATTATTTTTTTTTTGCCGTGTTTCAACTATAGACGCTAGCCTAGGACCGATCAAATCGGACATGGACTATTTTGATATCACCAGTCTGCGGGGGATGAAGTGCTGCATGCTCACTTTTAATTTTGATGATTTTTAGCATAGACACAGAACACAGTTGTTTGTGTGTAGCGGGAAATTAAGCCTACTAACTCAAGTACTTGACTGATTCATAGTTTATTGACCTAGAAATAATAAAGTGTAAAATCGACATTAGCATGATTCGAACTAAAACAATAAAGATACAGGGCATAAATATTAATTTCAAATTTTGGCACAAGGCTAGAAATTCCTGTGGGCTGGTTTTTATTTAATCGACCCCGAAAGAATGACAGGCAAAGTCGACCTTGGCGGAATTTGAACTCAGAACGTAAAGACAGACGAAATGCCGCTAAATATTTTGCTCAGTGTGCTAACGATTCTGCCAGTTTGCCGCCTTACATGGTATGAATATTGATTCGGTGTCACATTAACAAGAATATCATACAATAAACTCAGTACAAGTTGATTTTCTGTGAAATATCACCACCTAAATATTGTTCATTGATTATAGACATCTTGATGTTGTTCAATGGAAGCTGAGATGGTTTCACACAGAGATTTTGCCATAATATTTTTCTTTTGTTTTAGTTTCAGTTTTAGTCTTTTCCTGCAACGATTGATGAGATTCCATACATTTGTTTGAAAAATAAATTCAAAAGCACAACGAGATTAGATGAACATTTCAACTACACAGACTTCTAACAGGATTTACGAGACTGTTGTAAGTTTTCTAAGTTAGAAAATTGACTGGATTCTAATATCTATTCAGTTTTAAAACTGTCGGAATTTTCCACTTTTAGCTTAGATTATTTAAAGTATAAGTTGATGATCGAAAAATGGCGGCGATTGCCTTGTAACTAACGACACCAGACGATGGTTCGCTGAAGAAGACTAGTATAAGTGAATAGGTTATATTTGGTTAAATGAAGCCGAATATATTGAATTAAATAGAGAACACTGTATGTGTATAGATAGAAAGCCTTATGCTTCAGTCTACACTCTTGTAGTATTGATTGTTTTTAATGATAGAAATATTCTTTCCATTATTCCTGCATTCCCCGTGTAATGATGCCATTAAATATCTTCTGCAATTTACCAACTTCGAGATGAATTATTCTGCCACTATCGCTATTGGATCTCTCTTAAATATCTAATACGTTCTCGTCCTGGAAAACGCTATAGATGGATTGGATTCCATGATTGAGACTCATACTTCTCTTAAATCACTGATGGCTTTGAGAAAGTCATTAACATCACTAAATCCCTTTCCCTATCCCCTACAAATGTGTGGTGCTGTAAAAAGAAAAAAACTTTTTTCCTTTCCGTCTTCTTTTTAAAAAAGCGAACATACAATTTAATTTAAATATATTTTGAGAAATTTTCAGGAAAAACGAAAAATAGTTTCCCCATAGTAATAAATTTTTTTTAAAAACTCCTTCATACCTGAATGTTTTACGAAAACATGTTAATCTCTCATTATATCGAGAAAATTCTTTATTGCATCAAGTTTATACAGCCATCACCATTTCTAAAGATTAAAAATATCTCTGAAACAGCCAATTTCCTAATTCCTCTACCAACTAAAATAATTTCGACGTAGCCATACATTATACCGTCGATATTATAAAGAAATTTCTCTCTCAGGTTACAATATATTATAAGAAAATTGCAAATGTGTCAATGCGAAACTTCACCTATGTCCATCAAGACCTTACCCTTCATCTTCGGAGCTCTCACACATTGTTTCATCTATATCAATGAGCACAAGTCTTTCGGGTCATCATTTTTAATTGTGATATGTTGAGACTGGAAATTCCATGATGTTCTTCAAAACGGTTGCTTGATTCTGCCTTGTAAAAATTTTATTCCACACTTAGTTTTCATTGTTATCATTTAGCCCAAGGTGATGAACTGACAGAATCATTAATGCGTCGGACAAAATACTAAGTGGCATTTCTTCCGGCTCTTTATCTTATGAGTTCAAATTCTACCCAGATTAACTTTGCCTTTCATGCTATCGGGAAAGATGAAATAAGATACCGGACATTTGGTGAGGGCGATGTAATCGACATGTTCCCTCCACTCAGAATTGCAGGCCTTCTGTCAACTTGTAGAAACAGTATATTAGGCCTAGGTCAACCTATGATCAAAAGTATTCTATGCCATAACTCATTTCATTAAAGGTATGTAAGGTAATATCATTTGATGTGTCTCAACTTGATATCAGACAGAAGGGTATGATTTGAAATAGATTTAACAACTACTTTGCGCTCGAATTTTCCTTTGAATAAACACATTATAAACATTATAAGTTCTAACAATATGTTGCATTACTTATTCCATTTGTAACTGTTGCTGTATCGAAGTGTCTTTGTACATGTATATATAACAATGGCTTCCCATAACCTCCCACACGATACACAAATCCGGAAATGTGTAGGACGATGAAGTGTATGCTGTGAAGTCAATGCATTTCCAATGGTTAGAGATAGAAAAGAAGTTCAATGATTCAAATCAGAAATCGAAACCAGATTACAGAGAATTTAACCTCTAAACAATTTAGCAGCATTCCGTAGAGATCGTTACATGATTAAGTAATTATATACAATTATGTTCTAATTCAGCAGTTCACCTAGTTCAAATATTTGGGTGCTATCATAGAATAATCAGGAGACGGAGGTCATTCAATACAATCTAGAAAGGGAGAAATCCTAACAAGAACACCAAAGTGAAACTTCTTTAGACATTAGTTTGGCCTGGTGCACTGTATAGATGTTGAAGCTGGACTTTAAGAGCAAACGACACTGGCAAACTCAAAGCGTTTAAAACAATGAAATTGGGAGGATCAGATGGATTCACTACTATTAAACAAATGAGTAACTACTTGAAGAAATCGGAAAAGGAAAAGAATGTTTGGCAACTGTCAGGAAAAGATATCTGCAGTATTTTAATCATGTTACCAGTGTCCAGAATCCCATATCCTACATTTAGAGGTAATAGACAATAGGAAATTGGTAAGAGGAGATAGAAAGTACGCTGAGTGGAAAAAACCAAAGACTGGGCCGGAAGATCTTCTAGCTGAATGTTTAAATGTGTGTGTGTGTGTTTGCGCGCGTGTGTGTGTGTGTGTTGTTTGTGTATGTGTGTGTGTGTGTGTGTGTGTGTGTGTGTGTGTGTGTGCGTGTGTGTGTTTGTGTGTGTCTGTGTATTCACAATATACATATACAGGCCTTGATAACTGGGCTCGCCTCAAACAGCTGAAACTGCTTTTCTCTTCAACGCCGCTGTGAATGCTACATCATTTGTACAATGTGGAAAATATTCTACCAATATTATCCAAACTATGTTGGTATCGCATTTACGAGTCACCCATGGTTAGCTCCCCGTGCCATACACGCTCTACAAAAGTTGAGTTCACATCACATAGGAACACTGCGACACAACTTTTTATTTACCTCAAATAATTCAGCTTTATTCAACGTTATCCCAAAAGAAATTAAAGTAGAAAAAGACCCTATAACATTCCAATGCTACCTGGACAAATTACTCCAAGCAGTATCAGATAAACCATCAACACCTAGATACATCGCAGCTAAAAACAAGTCTTTGCTCGAGTAGTCCATGATGTGAAGCATGACTTATGAGACCTCTCCTAGTGGTGGTGTTAAGTTAGTTATGGCCTGAGCCGAGGATGGCCAGAACAAATCTAAGTTTGTTTCGGCCATATATACATACATACATGCATACATACATGCATACATACATACATTACATACATACATACATTCATACATACATACATACATATATATATATATAATATATATATATATATTATATATATATATATATATATATATCTATATATATATATAAAAGGGCTTAGTAAAATAAATTACTTTGCCGCATACTGAACTCGTAGAAATAGCAGCTAAAAAACTATTTCTAACACTTAAAGAACCTCTCTCATATAGTGTTTGCTCAATTCAACTCAAGAAATTCTTGAGTTGAATTGAGCAAACACTATATGAGAGAGGTTTTCTTTAAGTGTTAGAAATAGTTTTTTTAGCTGCTATTTCTAACGAGTTCAGTATGCGGCAAAGTAATTTATTTTACTAAGCCCTTTTATATAATGTAATAATTTGAATTTGCCTTAAATGGTCCCTTTGCATACTGAATACTTGGTGAAATTAATTAATTAATTAATTTTACCCTCAATTGTTGAAATATATATATATAATATATATATATATAATATATATATATATATATATATATATAGATATATATATACACTCATCAGAGAATCGAGTCGAAAGGATGAATTTCGGTGGAAGAAATCGAATGAAGAATATGTTGCTTAAATCGAATGAGGAAAATGTTATTAAAAAAGTTATTGGTATCTCTCTATATATAAACGGCAGTTTGTCTGTCTGTGTGTCTGTCAGGTTGTACCCTCACCCTGACCACGGCTTTCAACCGATTCTGATGAAACTTGACACACACATAGCCCAATGTCATAATTCAAAACTAACGCAGCGAAAATTTTGAAAAGTTCCCCCAGTTCTGAAAAAAAATCGATAAATTCGACATGGGTCGAGAATCTAAGCTTTTTATATGCAACACATTTTCTACAGACTGTCTAGGGGACGCAACTCGACCTTTTTAACTCTCTGAGCACGTGGGGTAAGTATCCCAAAATGTATAAAAACGGCAAAAAAGCGGGCAGCAATGTGAGTGACAACAACGAAAAAGTCAAAAGTGACCAAACTGAACAAACGAATGGAAAAGGTTTTATTGATGCACACGACAAAAGCGGTTTATAATAAACCAAGAGTTTGCAAGTGGCGTCCGAGGACCCTTAGGGTACGTCAAAAATTTAAGGTAAAACGTTTGGGGTGGTAGTTATAAAGAAAGTGTAAACAAAAAAAGTATTCGAATAACTTGCGGCTGCAGCAGCTATTAGCAGAAGTGGCGGTGTTGGGGGTAAAATCTCGAATGTAATTTCTTCCTGGTAGGAATTGGTTGGGTCGAATTATCGATAGCTGTTTGATAGTTCTTTGGGAGTGAAGAGAAGACATTGCAACCTACACATGCGCCTTCGTTCCCTAGAGGGAAAGGACTAGATTGGGATTAGTCGTTGCCTACTAGGGGCTCTTACATACCCGGGCAACGCCGGGCTATGCTGCTAGTTCATATATAAAACGCTAAAACAGGTAGAATAAACCCATGGTAAAAATCCACAGTAAAAATCAGTGATGGCTGTATAAAGATAGAATTCCTATGATCCATTTCTTCCTCCGAGTGAAATCTATAAATGGACAACATACGGAAGAAATGGATTATAGGAATATTCTACCTTTATACAGCCATCACTGATGTTTGCCACGGATTTTTACCATGGATTTGTTTTTCTTTTTTTAGAGTTTTAGCTCAAAATTATACCAAAACAAATATATGAATAACAATAATCTTTTAAACATTTTCCTCGTTCAATTTAAACAGCATTTTCTTCATTCGATTTCTTCCACCGAAATTCATCCTTTCGATTCGATTCTCAGAGAAGTGGATATACTTCCCAACGATACTTATAAACATTAGATTTCATTCTAAGAGGAAGTAATTTCATGAAACGATCGTAAGAACTTTTAGACATTTTAAAACTTTTTAATAACCATAGCTGTTTATTTATTCATTAATACAATAATGCTAATATTACATACTTATCTTTATTATGATTTTTGAGATATAACTATTGCACTATTTTACGCTCATATATATATATATATGTGTGTGTGTGTGTGTGTGTGTGTGTGTGTGTGTGTGTGTGTGTATGTATGTATGTGTGTATGTATGTATGTATGCATGTATGTATGTATGCATGTATGTATCTATGTATGTATGTATGTATATATATAATATATATATATATATATATATATATATATATATATATATATATATATATATATATATATATACACGCATACATACATACATAATCATTTTATAATTTTCACATTACCATTTTGCGGAATCAGCACTGATTCCTATGGTAAATTCTATATATGACAGGGCAGAATTCAGCTTCATCACCTGCATTGGAATAAGCATTTCAGATGAGCATTAAATTCTGTGCGAAAATGGCATGTCAGTCTAATGCCATTCGCCTGCGGTAGAGAGGTTGTCTCCCTTATCAGGAAATAGAACGTGTGCTTCTGTGGCTAAAACGTTCTATAACTTTTATTTCTAGCAATGATGGTGCTCCCTGCGCCCTTCGTCACTTTTTATTGACGGTGAATTAATACTTTTTGGGTTTTGAACTGCGTCTAGCCACCTTAATTATTTTTCACACACACACACACAAACACACACATACACACACACACACAAACGCACACAAACGCACACACGCATAAACACACACACATGCACACACTCTCTCTCTCACACACACACACACATATATATATGATAGCTACTCTTGTGCTTCCTGTAAGCAGAATAAAAAAGTTGTATTAACTCCGTGTAAATCATAGTTGGGATATCACAGTGAGCAGATTCGTGTAACACACCAGCTTTTATTTGATGTCTAAGACCACAGTCACGAGCGAAGTTACACACGAGCCTCTAAATCTGTGAATGCGAAATATGGATTGTATATTTTGCAAATGCTATTCCTGCTTATCATTCATATTAATTGCAATGCAGAAAGAAACACAGTAAAACACTTTTTACGTGCTGCACATTAAATTCAAAACAGCTGTATATAATTTAGGTAGCGGATGGCCACCCCTGTTGGATGTAGTATCCATTACATAATGTTTCTTGTATCACTGTCTGCGAAAAAATAATTTGTTATGCAAAACATTTCCAATAGTTTTATTTAACCATTGTGGCAAAGTAATACCAGATGTTGGATGTTTGGATATAATAAATGCTATTATTTGCAGCAAGATTACGATTCTTTGTTCTTGTATGAAGTAACATCACAGTAAAATTCAATGGTGTAATATATTGTCAACAAGATTTAACGGATTTATTTATCTATCTATCCATCTATCTATCTATCTATCTATCTATCTATCTATCTATCTATCTATCTATCTATCTATCTATCTATCTATCTATCTATCTATCTATCTATCTATCTATCTATCTTTATCTATCTGTCTATCTATCTATTTATCTATCTATCTATCTATCTATCTATCTATCTATCTATCTATCTATCTATCTATCTATCTGTCTATCTATCTATCTATTTATCTATTTATCTGTCTGTCTTTCTATTTATGCAGCTTGATGCATATCTTCATATATATGTAAGACAAACACACATACACGCACGCACACACATACATACGTACATACATACGTACGTAAATACATACATACATGCATACATACATACATACATTCATACATACATACATATATACATACATACATGTATACATGCATGCATACATATATACATACATACATACATACATACGTACATACATACATACATACGTACATACATAGATAGATAGATAGATAGATAGATAGATAGATAGATAGATAGATAGATAGATAGATAGATAGATAGATAGATAGATAGATAGATAGATAGATAATAGATAGATAGATAGGCGATGTTATTAAGTCGGAAACACATGTCCACCAATATCCTCTTATCTCCAGATATTAGGCCTATCCTTTTCCGTAATATCAGGTCAACTTTGAAGAGTTCTTTAATCACTTGATATTATCTCCCCTTCTCAAGTAGAGCTGGTCATAATTGCCATTTTGTAATTACGATACATCCTCAAGAGATAGAAATAATTCTAATAATTCAAGGATATATGTTATATGTTAATTGATATATCCGTACACATACGGATATATGGATAATGGCGGTGCCCCAGCATGGCCACAGCTCATAAGCTGAAACTAGAATCAATCAATCAATCAATCAATCATACACACACATATATATATAAATATATCTCTGTGTGTGTGCATATGTATACACACACACTCACACATATGTAGGTAGGTAGGTAGGTAGGTAGGCAGACAGGGAGGCAGCAGGCAGCAGGCAGATAGATAGATAGATAGATAGATAGATAGATAGATAGATAGATAGATAGATAGATAGATAGATAGATAGATAGATAGATAGATAGATAGATAGATAGATAGATAGATAGATAAGTTTCTTTATTGGCCACATAGGGCTGCACACAGATGGGACAAATTACAAGGTAGAGCTTTTCTTTTGGGGGATGAAAAAAAAGTGGCGTAGGTTTTCGATCAAAAGGGATTGTAAAAGGTAAAAAAGAAAAAAAGAAAAAAGAGGAAAAGAAACAAAAGAAAAGAAAAAAGAAAAAAGAAGAAAAAAGAGGAAAAAAGTGGAAGAGGAAAAAAAACGATCAATAGCGATCGTGTATCACAGTGTCATGATGTACGGTGTAAAGGGGGAAGCAGATAAGGCTTATCCGTGGGAAGAAAAGCCTACGAAAAAGACCACGGTAACCTCGGTCAATATTGTTATATGTTACCACATTTGTTTGTAAGTGTGTAACCCTCTGTTTTCAATTTCTGGGTTCATAGGGTTATGCTCAAGGTGACTTCGTCAATCATACGTGCCATCATTGCTACATTCACCCATCTTTTTTTAAAACATTCGCTAGACAAAACTTGCCTCTCTACTCTCACTTTCCTATAGAATGCTTGGGTTGAGATAGATAGATAGATAGATAGATATGTTTCTTTATTAGCCACACAGGTTGCACACAGGTTGCACACAAGGTAGAGCTTTTCTTTTTGGGGTTTAAAAAAAAGGGGGTTTGGTTTTCGATCAATAGGGATCGTAAAAAGAGAGAGGAAAGCAAAAAAAAAAACAAAGGAGAAAAATAAAAATAAAAGGAAAAAGAAAAAAATCGATCAATATGGATCATTATCACAGAAATGTCAATATAAAGTGTAAAGGGGAAGACAGGTGAAGTTTACCCGTGGAAAGAAAAGCCTACGGAAAAGACCACGGTAACCTCGGTCAATGAAGTCATATGTTATATTTTTTTACAAATAAGTAACTCTATTAAATTTTTACGGTTCATAGGATCATACTCAGGGTGTCTTCGTCATTCATATGTGCCATCCTTGCTACATTCACCCATCTTTTTTAAAAACATTTTTTAAAACTTGCCTCTCTACTCTCACTTTCCTTTTCAAGTGATACTTGAAGAAGTTGATGAGAGAGTGACCTGAGAGGAAAGTGTTTGTCTATATTTTTTTCAGGCGCGTCCACCAGATACATTCTTTCGCCATAGCCACAAGTATGATAAAAATAGCTCTTCCTTCCTGTTTGAAGGAAGGAGGCGTGACGATATTAACGATAGACTCGGCTGATAAACCGACACGTCCCACACGCGACAGCAGTCGTTCAACATAAGTCCACAGGTCGGAGATTGTTGGACACTGCACGAGTGCGAGCAGAACGGTTTCGTCGCTCTGACCGCATCTCAGGCAGGCCGGCCCCGTGTTTCTCGAGCCATGCCTATAGAGCTTATCCATAACGGGTAGCGCTTCTCGGTAGCACTGCCAGGCCAGGGATCTCTAGAAGTTGTCCATAGGTCCCGGCCCGAAAGTCGTCTCAAACAGGCGGTTCAGGTATTCCTCGTCAACGCCCAGGTTCGCCCTAAGATCGTCGTCGTACCTCCCCTCCACTAATCCCCGATAGAATGCTTTGGCTGTGTTGAAGTCACTCAAGGTCGACCCGGGACGGCATAGTTGCTTGAGAGCAACGCGACACTAGCGGTGCCATTCGCCCTCCCTCGGCCTCTTTTTGATCCAAGACTGCAGTTCGGTCATAGAGACGAGCTGCGGAAAGGGGTGCCTCACAAACGATGACCATACCTGTTCACCGTTGTCTACATAGAGCTGGAGATGTCGCAGTCTCAACGCGTGTCTGCACATCATCAACCACGGCATGCTCGGCCCTCCTTTTAACGGGTATTGACAGCAAATGGATCGCCTGACCATCGGGACGGATCCTTTCCACAGGAAGTGAAAGAGAATGCGTTGTAGTTTGGTGATGGTAGGGTTGGGACAACGTCCGTCCAGCGTACCACGACGGAGGCGCTGGTGGACGGCATGAGCCGCAAGCCCACTGACTTTTCCTGGTTGATTTTCGTTCCTGTCACCGCTTCGTAGTCTTTCAGTGTCTCGCCGACCAGCTCCATGTGCTCGTGGCTTGACACTATAACGGTGACGTCGTCCGCGTATGCAGACACGCTCGTCCCGCATCCCAATTCTCGCGGGATGCCCATCAGAGTCGCCAGCTTCCGCAGTAGTGGCTCTAGAGTCAATACGTATAGAAGCGACGAGAGGGGGTATCCCTGACGGACCGAACGTGCAATGTCGAAGGGTCTCGATAGATGTCCATTTACGCGAATTACCGAACGGATACCTCTGTACAAAGCAGCTATCCAGCCACGGAAGACGGGACCGCAACCAGCCGCTCTCAGGACTGCCTCCAAGTATCGATGGTCTACCCTATCGAAAGCTTTTGATTGATCCAAATTGATCAGGGCCCCACCCATGCCAGGTTTCTTAACTACCCTGTCTATGATGTAGCGCATCAGATGGAGGTTGTCATGGATGCTCCGGCCCGACACGGCGCACGTTTGCACCCTGTCAACCAGTTTCTGGATGACAAGCGCCAACCTCTTGGCTAACACCTTTGTCAAAATTTTCAGGTCTGTATTGAACAGAGTGATGGGCCTAAAGTTATCTATAATGTCCCCCTTGTTTGGATTTTTCTTCAGCAGCGTTACGGCTCCTCGACTCACAAAACCGGGTATTCTCCCGTTTTGCTGCCAGTTGCAGTATACCGCTGCCAAGACGTCTCCAAACAAGTCTGGCATACAATTGTAAAACTCGTATGGGCAGACCACCCAAACCCGGCGATTTGTCTCTCGAGCATTCTGCCATTACGTCCCGCACATCCACCGCCGTGATGGCACCTTCGCAGCACTTTGCCTCTCTTGCCGAGAGTTGTGGCAGGCTGTGCAGGTGGGCACAGAAGTCTCTACCAGAGACCGAATGGTGTCTTTGTTGCCCTGCTGCGCCTCCGCCACCCGAGCCTCTCTCGCGCTCCAACACCTTCCATCCTTAGAGCACGCAGCCTAGCCCTGACAGCACACCCTTCGTGTTTGGCGTTGAAGTGTTGGTCGAGGGCCAACCTCGCCGCCAAAACGTTGGATGTGATGCCGCTTCTTATTGCCTCTTCTAACTTCTTAACTAACTCTACTCTTCTCTATTTCTATCTACGGCTAGCGCCTTGCTATATCTAATTGCTTCCGCTTTTACTGCTCTCTTGAGGGCGAACCATCATTTGTTGTTGACGATGGCTCCTGTTAAAGCCCTCTTTACTAACGTGTTGATTCTGTCTCTGAAAACCTGTCTAGACGGGAAATATGCGTTTAGTTTCCAGTAACCGGGATCCTTTCTATGTGCCTTACCTAAGTCTTGCGTACAAGTCACGAATTTTTGATCCGTGTAGCTGACTGTGTAGAATTGTGGACATCCTAAATTATCTCTATCTACTGTCCTACACAGTATCCTATCTAGATACGATCTCGACGACCCACTGCGGTTGCTCCATGTCCACGTTGGTGCATTTGGGTGGTCGAGTCGGTACCTGTCAGACAGTTGGAATCGTCTGAGCAGGTCTCTGAGGCATTTGCATCCCCTTCTGTTTTTGTTTCTCCCCACATAGTCTAGATGCGTGTCCAAGGTAGCATTCCAATCCCCCACTAAAAGTAACGGACGAGACGTTCCCAGGAATACTTCTAGACGTCGAAAGAAATCCGGCTGACCTGTTAAAGGCGGTGCGTAGACTGATACGATGCGAAAAGCGCACCCATTGCTGCCGTCGACATCCAGGACGACCATTCTACCCTCCGGGTCAACGAATATAGTCTTGAGTTCGAGATCCAGGCTCTTGTGAAAACGTACCGCGGTGCCACTACCGCCCATCCTCGGCAGACAGGGAAAAAGTAAATGTTAAACTGTCCGCCAAACATGGACTTTAGGGCCCGTGACTCGTGGAGTCTGGTCTCACTTATGGCTATTATTCCCAATCGTGTGACTTGATGTCATTTAGGAGGTACCCTTGTTTCCAAGGAGGCCCCAACCCACGCGCATTCACACAACCAATCTTGACCATGATCCTATTGAGGTGTGTGCTTTAAAACACAAAAAGGAAGGTACAGAGAGTTACTTACTTGTGTCGAAAGTTTTGGCTTCCTCGTCCTTTGATGTGTCTGGGAGGAGGTTTTTATAGAGTTTTTCGATAGATTATCTTGGAACCTCCCAGCCGCATTTGGAAAGAGGGCTTTGAGTGTGTGGTGTGCATCAAATTGAGAAGTTTCCATTCTTTGATAAGTGTCAGAACAAAAGTATGTTTTAGCAAGTCTCAACACAGAAGTGTTCTTTGGCAGTTCTTATCCAAGAGATAATCGATCGCTTTAGAATTTAAATGGTGGTATTATCTAACGTTGTCAAGTTTCTAAACGTCGTTGGTGTTTTCCAGTTACGGATAGTGGTTGTAACCAACATCAAAATAAGCTTAAATTCTCCATGAAGCAACAATGTTATAGCTATTAAACAGGCATTTTTATTACGTTTATCACTTTTATTGTTGTTGTTGTTGCTGCTGCTGCTGTAGTAGTAGTAGTAGTAGTAGTAGTAGTAGTAGTAGTAGTAAAAAAATAAGTGAAACCTATCTCCACGTTGCATTACGTAGTCTTTTACACAGTGTGCCATGGGTGACCAAATTTATCGTTTTATATAAATTTTATGATTCGATTTCTTCGTGTGTGTTTGAGAGTGTTAGTGTGCTTGTGTGCGTATGTGCACGTGCGTGCATGTGTGTGTGTGTGTGTATGTACATACATATATAATTGTGTTTATATGTGTGCATGTGTTTGTGTTTCCCTCCTTACTTTTCGAATATAATTTCCTATTTTCTCGTAACTAGCTGACGACAAAAATGATGTTATTCTCTTGAGAAGCTATTATTTCTTTTCTCTCTCTCTCTCTCTCTCTCTCTCTCTCCTCTCTCTCTCTCTCTCTCCCTCTCTCTCCCCTCTCTCTCTCTCTCCAACTTTCCCATCTCCCCCCTCTCTCTCTATCTCTTGTCGCCCCCTCTCCTTATATTCTCTTTATATCTCTCACAATTTTCTCAGTAATTTCTCTACTTCTTTCCTTGTTTCTTTTACTCTACCCACATCTCGATGAACTCACTCCTCGCCAATTTAATTTTTTCAGGTTTCTATTTTATCGACATTTAAAAATATTTTATTTATTTTTTATTCATGATTCCTTTTGTCATCTTTACCCCTCTATTGTTTCTTCCATTCTATCTCTTTCTTTTCTCTTCCTCTCTCTCTTTCTCTCTCTCATGTTTCTATAACTATTCTATCTCATTTTTGCGATCGGAATCCCTCCTGTTCACAATTTCACGACTATATTGTCCATATTTCTCTTCCTTTATCACTCCTTTCCTTCTCTTTCTTTTGAGATTTTCTCCTCCACCTTTCCCCTCTAGCATTTCTCCTCCCACCACAACTTTTCTGTTTGTTTTATATTCACATACTATATATATATGTGTGTGTGTGTGTGTGTGTGTGTGTGTGTGTGTGTGGGTGTGGGTGTGTGTGTAAATATGACCGCGTGTGTATCGTTGGCGATTTTCTTTCTCCGTCTTCCCTCCCTTGGACCTTTCCTTTTTCTATGTTTCTGACGAAGAGGTCCACTCGAAACGTTAAAATCCTCCTTCTTTCTTTCCTTTCCTGAGCGTCCAATAACACTATACTTGTTCCGCGTCCTCGCGTTGTTGTGTTTTCTCTTTGTTCATGTTTGGATTAACTATATGTGTATATATGTATATATGTGTTATATATATATATATATATATATATATATATATATATATATATATATATATATATATATATATATATATATATATATATATAATCAAAATAAGCAACAAGAATAACTTCGGTAATTTGGTACGATCGTTTCACGCTACATCATTTTATTAAATGTTGTAGGTATTACAATAGTTTTAAAATGTTGAGCAATCATCAACCATTAATAGATGGTTTTCCATTAATACATAATTTTCATATCAATTGATAACATTATAGAGAAGGTAGATATATAGGCAAAGATGTCGATTTAAATTTTAAGAACATTAAGGTAGTAGAATTTATCAACTGACTGAAGAATATTCAGCTGTTTTGAACTGCTACAAGGTTTGGGAAGAATGATCAATTGAAAGGAGACAAGAAAGATTTTCTATTTATAGAAATAGGGGTGAAATAGATGTCAAACTTCTATATAAAGAAATTAAGGTAGAGAGAGGGTTGTAATGCTACAGAGGCTGTTTGCTACTATTTGGCAAACAAATTTCGTATTAGGAAAACTAGGTCAATGTCAAATGGTCATAGTGACCACTCATAGAGAAAATAGAGATTTTTTTATACTTATATACATCAACTTTATACTTAGCTGGTAGATTTTGAATATTTTGATACGTTGGATTAAAGGAGAAATTATAAATTTAATATCTATTCATTTTGGAGAAAAATCTATCACTTATTATGAGTAAGCATAATACTCATTAACTGAGGACAAAAGTCTTATTAATCAAGTGAATATATTAGGGGTCAAATATATATAATAGGAAAACTGGAAGGGGAGTAATCAAGAAGAAAGGTTTTCATAGGTTTAGTAGAAGGTGATTTATTTTTAGGAAGAGAAGTAATTATGAAGAGTAAATTACTCAGATTTCGTAGATAGTGAAATGTTATTAATGAATTAAAATATAGAATCTGTTAGACATAATATTTACTACCCGCGGAGAAAGGCTAATTAGTTAGGTAAAAAATATCCTAGCTTAATGATAAATTAAGAAATGGAAGTGAGATAATCAAGGAGAACTGAGTAGTTTCTTTAGGGACATAGACATATTATTTAGTATAGGAGATTATCAAAAAAAGAAAAAAGGGAGAATTTAATTCCAAGTTTGCAATGAAGTTTTTTAGTAATCTATGTATGTTGAATTAAAAACCAGTATGGTATATTCATTCTTATTTGGTTATAAATAATTAGAATTTTAAAAATTTAGGAATAGTCACAGTATCATTATTTAAAATATTTAAACGTACGGGTTGTGCGATGTATGCAAGATAATCCTAACTCCGAACGGTTATTTAACATATTTGTATTACTCCTATGTTTTAAAATTTCATGTTTCCATAGCACAAAGTTCACAACCATCTCTACTATTTTTATAAGGCCGTGCTTTTCTTACTATATCCCATTTCAGGTTGAATTCTATATTATTCGTTTTCAGTTCCCAAATTTTACTAGACAATGTTGTGCAACCTGCTTTGTGTTTGAGCCTAAAGGAAGAAAAATGATTGTTTAAACGTTTTTTTTAGATCTACAGAACAACCGAAATAAAGATAGTTGTTATTTGAAGTTACTATTGTACATTTATAAATCACATTTTGGACCAAACAGCGGTCAGATACCGGACATTTCGATCTAATCCTACAATTACAACTGGGGGATAATTCCTGGTACTAGTATTATTTATGGACAATTCGTTTTCATGTCTGTTATCTGAGTTGTTATTAGTATTAGTGTTATTTTCTCTAATAGTAGTTACATTGTTATGTAAACTGGGGTTACTAGTTATTAATCCATTCTCACTATCTTCACCTACTACATTTTATCTATACTACCTATATTATTAATGTTATTATTATTATTATTATTATTATTATTATTATTATTATTATTATTATTATTATTATTATTATCATCATCATTATTAATAATATTATTATTATTATTATTATTATTATTATTATTATTATTGTTATTTTTATTATTATTATTACTATTATTATTGTTACTATTTATTCTATCTCTAGCTAACTTTATATTTTTACTATTAAGTCTAGCTATTATGGTAGCCATACTTGGAAGAGTAGAATATGATATTCTTACTGATTTCTTGGAAATTATTTTATAATATTTGGGAAATTTTTTTCCAGTATAGACATAAAACTACTGTATATATTCGTCGAGATCGTCCAGTTGAAGGGGATATTTAACCAAATAACATTTTTTCTTTTGTATTTATTGTTTGAGTAAGAGTGGGAATGATTAGTGTTATCCATATTCTTACGAGATTCATTATTCATTTTAGTTTTAGTTTTATGCTTATTAGGTTTTTTCTTAGTGGGAGAGATTTTTGTATAATTATTTACATTTATTTTATCTGGATTAACATTTTCATATTTATTTATGATCTGTTTACTATTTTCATTCATATTATTGAGTTTATATACTAAGTTCTTTTCTTCTATTGATTTATGTTTATTTAGAGTATGAGATTCTATATTACTTGAGCCATTTACATTCACTTGGTCGTTTAAGAGATTTATGTTATCAAGATCTAGGAAGGTGATTTCCTGGTCGTATCCAGCCTTGGATAATGCAACATTATAATGCTTAGAGTGAGAGTCAAAGATTTCAATATTCGATGATAATTTTGAAATTCTCTGAGAAATATTTTTCACTATTGATTTTAGTATATTCGGGGGGTGATTAGCTAATTTATTTACGTATCTGGTAACTTCACCCTCCTTTCTAAATGGGTAATGTAACTTTGAATTTAAGTCTAAGGTAACGTCTAGAAAATTCACTATCTTGGTGTTAGGTTCATACGTAATGCCTAGGTTGAAATCTTTAAAAAATTTACTAATTTTCTTTCTTATTCTCTCAATTTTTGATTTATTGTTACTAGGTACAATAAACAAAGCATCATCTCTATATAAACCACCTTGTAATTCCGGGATGTCTCAACTTATGCATTTTAATAAATTCGCCCCTACTAAATTAGTTATCTCTGCCGAACCACTTGAGTCCATGGGTATATATATATATATATATATATATACGCATACACACACATACATACAGAGACTTCATTTTTTGTAAAAGGAAGTGGGAAGAAATGAGTCCTTAACACGTAAATAAAGGCTAGATTAAGTAACAAAAAACTGCACGTGCATCAGACTATTTCTCCTTTTCTTACAAACTATGCTCGGTGGCAAAACAAATTTAAAACAACTGAAGTTGTGTGAGAATGCAAGACATTACAAATATGACTGAAGGGATTTCCACAACTGGAAGTACCATCTTACTTGATATGTATCCAGACCAAAAAACAGCATACCAGTCGTTTACTCGGTATCGTGACATCCAGGCCAACACGGCAACATGTTATACCTGTAACACTTTCCCCTGATGGTCTTCTGTCACCAACTTCGAAATTGTGTAATGAGAATTTATTATTTCGTCTATTTCTTGTTTCAATGAAATACGAACACGTGTCTAACCATTCTCATATATATCTAATGAGCATATATAAACATAACTGGATGGCAATAGATTCCCTGGAATGCATCCACCTTTTGACAGATTTTGTTTTTCCTTCTGCAGTGTCTAAACGTCAAGTCTGTTTGGTTAGGTTCAATGACCCTGTCATGCATCAAGTTTTACTAATTTACTTTTGACTACTACCACTCTGAAACACAACTGTTTAAATATATAACGCAATACACACACGCACGCACACACATATACACACACAAACACACGTACACATACGCATACACACACACACAAACAAACAAACAACACGCATACACACACACACAAACAAACAAACAACACAACAAGCTGAAACTTAAGCAAATTGGAATACACAGAATTGGTAGTTGTTGTGAGACTTGTAAGCGTATAGAATAAGTACCTGGAGTGCTGAGGTCGATTTATGCGACTAAATAAAAATTGTCCAAGGCAGTGCACCAGCATGGCCGCGATCAAATGACGGAAACAAAAGAAAAAACATTCAAGACACCAGAGAACAAACTCCAGTTCGCTCCCCAGTTTTTCCAGTCCATTTTAAATGCAACTAAAATAGTTAAATCTATTAACAATAACTTCATTTGATGATATTCCACATGAAACATTTTGTAGCCGAAGACGAATAGTCGACTCAATTCAGTGTCGTTATTATTTAAGTGTCGCTATTAATTTTGCATTCATCCTATATATTGACAGCAGATTTGTTTGGTTGGCTGGTTGGATGGTTGGTTGACTGGCTAATTGGTTGGTTGGTTCGTTCGTTCGCTTCTCAAGTCATGTTTTCAATCGTAATGAGAGAGGGTGAGAGAGAGAAAGAGAGATAGAGTGAGAGGTAGCATAAGAAGTACAGTATGTGTTCACTTATGAGGCTGGTATGTTTCTCTCCCCCTTCTCTCTCTCTCTCCCACACATTCATACACACACATATATGTATGTATATGTAGAGAGATAGAGGGAAGTGGAAAGGGTTGAGTGTGTGTGTTTGTGTATGGGTATATACAACTATAAGGAGAGGGAATGTGAGTGTGTGTATGTAAACGTGTGCGTATGTGTGTGCCTTTTCATATTAGACATTTTCTTTTAAAGTAATGTTTTTTCTTTTGCTTCTGTCATTTGACCACGGCCATGCTGGTGCATTGCCTTGGAGAATTGTTATTTAGTAGCATAAATCGACCTCAGCACTTTTTTTTTAAATCCTGGTACTTATTCTATCGGATTATTCTACCGAACCACTAAGTTATGGGGTTGTAAATACGCCAACACCGGTTGCCAAGCGGTGATGGAAGGCAAGCATAGGCACAAAGACACGCACTCACACGCATGCACACACATACACACACGCGCGCGCGCGCATATAAATATACGGTGAGCTTCTTTCAGCCTCGGTCTTTTAAATCCACTTTAATTGGCTCGAAGATATTGTAGAAGACACTTGACCAATGCGCCACGTTGTGAGACTGAAACCGGAACCATATGGCTGGAAAGGAAGCTTTTTCACCTGCGTCTATAAAGATGTTGTTTGAACCATAATCTTACTGCTGTTCCATTTTCACCATTTGATCCTTTATCAATTCAACGAATCACGATGTTGAACTATGGAATACGCCAGAACTGTCCACCTCCATAACTCACTCAATATCTTGTGCTTGGCTAACTTTTTTAATGCGAAAATCAATAAATTATAATTATTATAATACGGTTTCTTATATAATAAACTCTATGAAGCACGAAGTATAAAAGTCATTGTGGTTTAGGGAATGGCGAAAGTTGTGAATTGTGTCAGGGATGAGCTTTATATTCTTAGACCAGTGATATAATTTCAGTGAAGAGAGGTGAAGTAAGGTGTAAGGCGATGGAGATAACTTCAACTGAAGTTGAAATAAGTTCAACTGAAGTTCGAAACCGCAACAAGGATTGGTAAACCAAAGAAAATGGTTACTCGATGGCGATGGAGACAAGGATATGAAGAAGACGAATATGTAAAAACATTTCAAGATGCGCTAGAATAAAGAAGAAGAAGAAGAAGAAGAAGAACAACAACAACAACAACAACAACAACAACAGCAACAATAAGGAGAGGAGGAGGAGGAGATTGGCGAGCCGTAAAAGCACTTCCTTCTCAATGAGATGGTCAGATTAATAACAAGACGACCAATACTGAAACAGTTGAAAATCTGAAGGGAGGCAAGATATTGATGATGATGATGATGATGATGATGATGATGATAATGATGATGATGATGGTGGTGGTGGTGGTGATGGTGGTGATGATGATGATCATGATCATGATGAAACAGTAGGAGAAAAATAAGAGAGAAATAAAAAACAAAAATCAAAAGATAATAGTAGTAGTAGTAGTAGTAGTAGTAGTAGTAGTAGTAGTAGTAGTAGTAGTAGTAGTAGTAGTAGTGGCAGCAGCAGCAGCAGCAGCAGTAGAAACAGAAGAAGAAGAAGAAGAAGAAGAAGAAGAAGAAGAAGAAGAAGAAGAAGAAGAAGAAGAAGAAGAAGAAGAAGAAAAACAACAACGGTTACAAAAGAAGAGCAAAAGAATCGCGAGAACAAGTTTTAAAGATAAAAACCTAAAATAAAATAAGAGAAATTGTGGAAAAAAAGAAAATAAAACAAAAAGTAGACTGATAAGAACAAAAGATTAACAACAATAAAAACGACAACGAAAATAAATAAATAAATGTGCTTTCATTTGATGTAAATCGCCCACTTGGCATCATCTGCTGCTTACACCATTCCAAGAGATGCCAACATCGTCATCCACTCGCGCCGCCATGAGCATCAACGCTGTTAAAAGATAACTACCACAATAACATAACTGAAATAACCACCACCACCACAACTACTACTACTACTACTACTATTATTGATGATGATGATGATGATGATGATGATGATGCCACTGCAACTACTATTAACACCACAATCACCCGATTACCTCTGTGTCTATAATTCTCGCCACCTTTAGCTTTGCAAGAAAGAATAACAGCAGCAAGGATACTGCCGCCAACACCAACACGGCCACCGCCACCGCCAACGCTAATAGCACTATCACAATCAACGTCACCACCACCATTGATGTTACTGCTACTATTATCATCATTGTCATTACTCCCACTACCATTACTATTCTCCACCACTCCCACCATTCCAACTACAAACAACACTCCTACCATCAATGTAACAATGCATCGTTGCAATTGTCGCTAAAAGCAACTGATTTAATAAGAAATTTTTCTTTAGAAAACGCCTCCAGCTTTGAGAACCGCTGAAGAATGTGATGGCTTTGTCAGCGATACTTCAAGTTATTTTCCAGAATTCAGGTTCCTTGTCTCTAAGTTTCTGGACTATTGAAGACACGATTGTAGACATTTTTTTTATTAATCTCAGAAGTAAGGAATAACGAAGGTCTTAGTAACGATCTTTCAAAGTGAGTTGACCCATATCATCGGTATTTCAGGACTGTCCAACGCTGGTGTGATTGCAACATGTGCAAGTGCTTTAAGAAGACAGAATCTGTCTCTCAGGAGAAATGTTAGAAGCCTACAGTGTCAAAATAGATAAATATGCAGAAAAATTCATATGATGAATTCCCTTCAATAACAAGAAACATTGGAACTGAAACCATTACATATATCAGAATATCACAAAGCTGCAGACCTTGTCAAGCGGAAAAATTCCATATATAAAAGCAGACAGCTATATCATGACTTAAGATCAGGGATATTATCCAATTTGTTGTCATAAATGTTTTCAGGGTCATCGTCGCAAATTCAGTTATATATCAATAACTTTATGACCACAGCTTTCAGCAGAGTAGTTTCCCTTTACCCCACTGTAGAGCATTTCCTGACCATACGGCAAAATGTGAGTCTACCTACCAATTTTTTTACGGGCCTAGTATTATTGACTACTTTGAAACTCAGAATTAAAAGAAAAAAAGAATAGAATGAATTAGCATTTTTACAATAATTATAAACTCTACCATATGCATTGAAGCCTCTTTTCCTTCGTTTCTAATTATAAATATATACTCGTTCTTACCTACATAAGGTTCATAAACCTGCTTATTTTCTACATGCTAACGTTAAACAAAGAAAAATTGAGAAACGCTTTTCTATTATTCTTTGAAAGACTATATGTTGTATTTCATGTTATATGGGCCAAGCTGTTTTTACAAAAAATATCTAAAATAAAAAAAATCCCCTCGGGTCCTAAATGCGAAATTGAACCTATATTATATAGGTTACTGAACTTGAAGCTTTTTTCCTGAATATGCACAGCTAAATTTGTTATGAGTTTAATATGCTCGTGTGTCTGTTATACAATCAAATACGGTAATTGCAATGTTCTCATCGAAAATGGAAAGTGTAATCAATTACATTTCTTATAAGACCTTCGAAGAGAAATAAACTGGGATATTGGTAGACAAGTACAGATTCAAAACACTCTTTTTTATATATATAGTTAAGGACCTCAAAAACTTCGAATCCGACCTTATGAAATTGGTAAATATTTATTTGGAAAGAACACTAATTTCTTCAAACAACCCGTTAAAATACTTGCAGATAAAGCAAAAAGTATAGGCGAACCAAACATCACTACGTACTTTAAACTCCAGACAAACAACATCACTAAACATAGGCAAAAAGCATTCATTTACTTCAAAGAGTACCATAAACATAGTTGCAAAAGAACTATAGAACTACTTTCCAAGTGAAATTAGAAAATTTGTGTGAGCTGTTGCATCTTACGTTACGCTTAAAGATCTTAAGGAGAGTTTCCACTTCAACCCTCAAATACAGGTTAAATAATTCTTCCAAAAGTGAATTGGAAATTGCTAGTGAGAGCATTCTTAACATTATCACGCTCTAAAATTAGAAACACCACGTGAGTAGTACGATGGAACTCCGCCGCCATCATATTTAATTGGTTTCAAAACATTGAGACAAATTATTTTCCAGATTCACCCACTTCAAATTTGTAATACTTTATCCATCTGTATTCTAAATGTGTACCCCTGAAATCGCTAGATTTCAGTACAATTAGTTATCTAGACAACAGAAATAATAATTAATACCAGCCACTTAATGACACACCATGATGATTCTTATTAGGTCAAAGCATATGATAAATCTATACTTTGTCGAGGCCATGGGAGTAAGGAGGTAGCTAAGATAATGGAATTGTGGGATTGTCTATCGTTGATAGACACGGACAATTCTACAAGTTTAGATTGTACAGGTAGTTTAGTAATTTCATACAAGAAAAATGGTCACGTTATGGAAAGATTTCTAATTGATTTAGTATGGATTCTGACTTAAATATAACTATCAGCACTTACATAGCGATAGCCATATTAGGAAGTATAACATTTTCATAAATCAAACTCCACTCTTTCAAAAGGGCAAAACATAACAATATAAACATCGATAAAAATTCTAACCACCTCCAAACATAATTAAATCTCCCGTAGCGGGAATAAGTAAGAACGTCTCTGACCAATCCTCAGACCAGGACATCTTCAACGGGAGTGCTGTCTGTTACAATGATGTTCTAGCTAGAACTAGTTTCAATGAGAAGGAAGCATACATGGAGAACGATCCATCATCAGAACATAACCAGTGAGAGAATGTAATTTCATTTAATCCCCCATATCACGTGAACGTTAGTACAAACATAACTATGGAGTCTATAGCTGTTGTAAGATTACACTTCCTATCAACATACAAGTCCAATAAGCATTCAGTACACTCAAAGTTAATGTCAGTTAGTCTTATCTGGATAGCAATGCTTTCCAGAAAACACTATCAACAAAGTAACACACACTGTCATATCACAAGATTCAAACCGTAGCTGTCGAAATCCTTCTGTTTGCACACTCAGGATATTCTATCTATCCAAAGGAGTTATATATCGAGCATCCGTAAAAAGTGTTAAAAGTAATTAGGTAGGAGTCACTGAAAGCACTTTCAAATTCACTATCAGCAGTTGTACTCAATTAGATCAAGGACTATAGACCACTTTATATCAGTGTCACAATTCGTAAGGAAACTAAAAGCATCAAAATTCTGAACTCTTCCCAATAAGAGAGGGTGAGTGAAATAAAGCTATTCCACACTTCATTGTATAACAAATGAACTAGCTTTGTCAAGCGGAAAATTTTAGGTGTTAATGTAGCCAGCTTTATCACTTAACCGAAAGTCATAGGTATTTTCCGCTTGTTATCGGGCGAGTTTCCCTCATTACAACTTCCCGATCCGGAGTGACAAACAATTTCGTCAGAGACAGGTTTTAAAGAACCCGCGGAAGAGCTGCCTTCATATAGACAAACTTGAACATGATGTTTTCCCTTTACTCTATAGCAGTCCAGAATCCGTCATCCTGCAACTCGTGCATGACAGATGAGAATCGAACTCACTAATGATTTTAGTAAAAAACCTTATTCGCAATGAACGATTACATTTTATATTTTACCCGGACGAAGTTTTCAGTAACAATGGAAAGGTTCAACAAATGTTTTCTAATATAACCTTTACAGTATGTATAGAATGCTGGCTTCTTTTGCTTCTAACCATAACGGTGTATATATATATATATATATATACATTTGTGTGTGTGTATATATATATCTATACATTTGTGTGTGTGTATATATATATATATATATATATATATGATATATATATATATATATATATATATACATTTGTGTGTGTGTATATATATATATATATATAAGGCTAGCTGGCAGAAACGTTAGCACGCCGGGCGAAATGCGTAGCTGTATTTCGTCTGCCGTTACGTTCTGAGTTCAAATTCCGCCGAGGTTGACTTAGCCTTTCATCCTTTCGGGGTATTTGCCTTTCATCCTTTCGCACTGTGGTCGATGTAATCGACTTAATCCCTTTGCCTGTCCTTGTTTGACTCCTCTATGTTTAGCCCCTTGTGAGCAGTAAAGAAATATATATATATATGTATTTATATCAACAAAACACATACATATATTAATGTATATCTCTGTATATGTATATCTATTAAATATGTGTGTCGGTGTGTCGTTGTGTGTCTGTGTCTTTGTGTGTTGTGTGTGTGTGGTGTGTGTGTGTGTGTGTGTGTGTGTGTGTTATTCAGTCTGGTCATTTGCATGATGGCAAGGAATCATGAAACTTAAGAGAGAGTAAATTCAGAACTGTAATAAATATTTACACACATCCTCTGTATTGAGTACTTTTTTCTTATTTGCGTGTGCATGTATAATATATATATATATATATATAATTATATATATATTATAATATATATATATATATAGTATATATATATATGTGTGTGTGTGTGTGTGTTGTGTGTGTGTGTGTGTGTTGTGGTGTATTTTGATGCTTTTATTCACTAATGGATGAGGCATTTGGCTACTAGAAAAAAAAAAGGCGGCGAGCTGGCAGAAATGGTAGCACGCCGGGCGAAATGCGTAGCCGTATTTCGTCTGCCGCTACGTTCTGAGTTCAAATTCCGCCGAGGTTGACTTTGCCTTTCATCCTTTCGGGGTCGATAAATTAAGTACCAGTTACGCACTGGGTCGATGGAATCGACTTAATCGCTTTGTCTGTCCTTGTTTGTCCCCTCTGTGTTTAGCCCCTTGTGGGTAGTAAAGAAATATGTATATGTATATATATATATATATATATGTCTATAAGTATGTGTATGCACATATATTTGTATGTATGTATGTATGTGTACTTATGTATATAAACATACATACATGTGCGTATGTATGTGCATGTCTATATATGTGTTCTTGTATGTCTGTTCTTTTCGACATCGTATTCTTACACAGTGTATCTCATTCACGAACACTGCCAATTTCTATGCCCGCTTCCCCTTTATCACTGGTTCTTTCTCTCTCACCTTCTCTCTCTTTATCTCTCACTCTCTCTGTCTCTCTCTCCCTTTTTCTCTCTCTTCTGCCTCTCTCTCTCTCTCTCTCTCTCTCTCTTTCTCCCATCTCTGTCCGTTCTTGTTTATATTACGTCTTACAATTCCATTCTTCTCTGTTTTCTTATCGATCGATGATCTACTCAAACCATGTAGTCGTGTAGGTATGAAGACGGTGGTGTTAGTGGTGGCGGTAATAGCAATGGCAGTGGTGGTTGAGGTGGTGGAG